>NC_091950.1:1728881-1806381 GCF_031021105.1 Erythrolamprus reginae | reverse complement strand
CAAGAGCCTCCATCACAGCCTTGTTCCAGGCCACAGCAAGGGACTCTGTCAAACTCTGTACGAGTGAATCCGGTACAACCCCAAGCACCCTCTGAAAGCCCTCTGGGTCCATCAGGCATCTGGGGCAGAACCACCTGGTCGGTTCCGCCTCCCTGTGGGGAAGCATTGGAGCCTTGAAGTCAAGCTGTAGCAGAAAATGGTTTGACCATGACAAAGGCAGAATATCTTAATCTCAGACCATCACTCAGCTGCTCCGAAAGAAATATCATGTCAGGTGTGTGCCCCCCCTCATGGGTTGGACCTTGAACTACTTGGGTCAGGTCCATGGCTGTCATGGTGGCCATGAACTCCTGCACTAACCCAGAGGATTCACCAAGTAATGGCAGATTAAAGTCCCCCAAGACAGTAAGTCTGGGGAACTCCACTGCCAGCCCGGCTACCTCCTCAAGCACCACAGGCAGGTACATGAGGAACAAACCCACCTGAACCCCCAGGTCCAACTTCACAATGAGGGCATGGGAAGTTCATTGCAGAAGTTCAATTATCCTTTATGGAGAGAGAAAGAAATAGCAGCTGAAGTGTTTTCTCCTTTAAATCTTTCTGCAACCCTGCAACCATAGCCTTGAAAGACATTTGTGAGTACCTGTTCATGCCGAGAATTAATGACTTGAATTTATGACTTTCTCTTGGATGTTTATTATCAGCTGTGCTGATATCTCTGGAGTTTTGGCAGGCGAATTGACATTCCTCTGATTTCATTGTGAATTGACATTCCTCTGATAAAATACAGGCAGACTAGATGGACCATGAGGTCTTTTTCTGCTGTCAATCTTCTATGTTTCTATGAAATACCCAACTTCACCCTAACTTTCAAGTCCAGCTGCTCTGTGGATTAACAACAAGGGATACAGACATCATTTCCCCCCCTTCAGACATCTGAAGAGAAACTATTATTAAGTAATTGCTTGCCCTTGCAATTATCAAAAGAACAGTAATTCTCAATTTGTCCTCTGTGGGTTTCTACCCACAGAAATCTTGCAAGATAAACTCTGCTTTCTGCCACGGAACAAATAAATAAATATGCTCATAGTTCTCAAGGTGTGGGCAGGACAATGTCACCTTAGCATGTATCACAAAGAACGGACTTAATTTTCTCTTTGGTCACAGACTAATTTTCTCTTTGGTCACAGGTGAGAGGAAGCCTGGTTGATATAAATTTGCCATGGGGCTCTCCAGGGATTTCCAGGGCTCCCTGCAGTTCAGCTTCTGCACAAACCTTGATTTCTTTTGTAGAAAGGAAGTTGACCCGAATGACTGGGAGGAATGTCCCTCTGCTGCTGCTGCTCTTCTGCCTCCTGCCTCCCATTCCTGCTAAGAGGATGCAAACAGTAAGAGGATGCCAACTGCTGCCCATCCCTTTCCAGATTCAGAAGAGCTATTACAGGCCTGACGATCTCACCATTGGAGGGATTTTCCCCCTGGCAATGGTGGTTGAAACCCACAGCCCATCCTTTCAAAAACCCCCAACTTACTTTGATTTTCAAGTGGTGTAAGTTTCACTTGGATGGGGAACATGTAGATGTTTGTGTGCTTTCTTTTAGATACAGGGAGTTCTTTCAGAAAGGCTGGTTCTCATGAGGTTTGCAATGTTCTTGTGTAGCTCAAACCCTTTCTCAATAATGTGCCAAACCTACAAAAAGTAGACAATGATTCTAAATCTTTCCAGAGCTCTACATCAGGAAGATGACAACAACAGATAGAAGTGAAAAGGGACAACACTTTCAAAACTGTGATGGCCTAGTGAAGAAGCTGCCTTATCAATTTAGACAGAAAGTCTTGGGGAAAACTTTAAGGAACAGTTCTATCCTTTTCCAATGTAGGGTATTTTTTTTAAAAAAAATCTCAGTTTTGCAACCAGCAATGTTCATGAATAATGGCCTCCAGTATTTTTTTTATTTATTTTTATTTAATTTATTTATTTGTCCAGTACACAATACACATTGAAGAGAATAGACATGTAGTAATATATATATAAAGAAAAGGATAGAAAAAAAGATATAAAAATAGAGGAGAAGATATATGAAAGGAAGCAAAGATATATGAGATAAAGGAGAGATAATTGGACAGGGGATGAAAGGCACACTGGTGCACTTATGTACGCCCTTTACTGACCTCTTAGGAACCTGGAGAGGTCAATCGTGGATAGTCTAAGGGAAAAATGTTGGGGGTTAGGGGTTGACACTACGGAGTCCGGTAATGAGTTCCACGCTTCAACAACTCAATTGCTAAAGTCATATTTTTTACAGTCACGTTTGGAGTGGTTAATATTAAGTTTGAATCTGTTGCGTGCTCTTGTGTTGTTGCGGTTGAAACTGAAATAGTCATTGACAGGCAGGACGTTGCAGCATATGATCTTGTGGGCAATACTTAAATCGTGTTTTAGGCATCATAGTTCTAAGCTTTCTAGACCTAGTATTGTTAGTCTATTTTCATAGGGTATTCTGTTTCGAGTGGAGGAGTGAAGGGCTCTTCTGGTGAAGTATCTTTGGACATTTTCAAGGGTGTTGATGTCCGAGATGCAGTATGGATTCCAGACAGACAAGTTGTATTCAAGGATGGTTTTGTAAGGCTCTGGTGAGTAGTGTGAGATTGCTGGAGCAGAAGCTGAATAGGATCAGATTAACAACTCTAGAAGCCTTTTTAGCGATATTGTTGCAGTGGGCTTTGGCACTTAGGTCATTTGATATTAGAATTCCAAGGTCTTTTACTGAGTGGAGGTTGGCTGTGATATTTTGTTTATTCAGTTTATATATGAGGTTCGGGTTCTTTTTGCTGATGTGGAGAGCAGAGCATTTGCTAGTTGATATTTGAAGTTGCCAGGTGTTAGACCAATCTGAGACAAAGTCCAGGTCTTTTTGGAGAGTAGATGTGTTGTCCGTGGTGTTGAAAAGTTTTACATTGTCGGTGAAAAGAACACAGTTGCTTGTGATGTGATCGCAGAGGTTGTTGATGTAGAGAATGAAGAGAGTAGAACCTAGTACACTGCCCTGGGGAACGCCACTTTTGACAGGGACGGGGGTGGAGATGGCACTACCAATTTTGACAACTTGTTGCCTGTTTGACAGGAATGCAGTAATCCAGCTATGGAGGAATCCTGAGATTCCATAAAATTTAAGTTTTAGGAGTAGTTTGTGACACCCTGCCTGGAGTCTTGTGCTTTGCAGGTGGTTACCAGACTTGAAGAAAGAACCAAGAGAGAACCAAAATTAGTTTAATGTCTCCAAATGCAAAATAATGTACTTGGGGAAAAGGAATCCTCAAACTGAGTATTGCATTGGTAGTTCTGTGTTAGCAAATACTTCAGAAGAGAAGGATTTAGGGGTAGTGATTTCTGACAGTCTCAAAATGGGTGAGCAGTGTGGTCAGGCAGTAGGAAAAGCAAGTAGGATGCTTGGCTGCATAGCTAGAGGTATAACAAGCAGGAAGAGGGAGATTGTGACCCCCTTTTATAGAGCACTGGTGAGACCACATTTGGAATACTGTGTCCAGTTCTGGAGATCTCACCTACAAAAAGATATTGACAAAATTGAACGGGTCCAAAGACGGGCTACAAGAATGGTGGAAGCATAAAACGTATCAGGAAAGACTTCATGACCTCAATCTGTATAGTCTGGAGTAGAAGAATGAAAAGGGGGGACATGATCGAAACGTTTAAATATGTTAAAGGGTTAAATAGGGTTCAGGAGGGAAGTGTTTTTCATAGGAAAGTGAACACAAGAACAAGGGGACACAATCTGAAGTTAGTTGGGGGACAAATCAAAACAACATGAGAAAATATTATTTCACTGAAAGAGTAGTAGATCCTTGGAACAAACTTCCAGCAGACATGGTTGGTAAATCCACAGTAAATTAATTTAAACATGCCTGGGATAAACACATATCCCTTGTAAGATAAAATACAGGAAATAGTATAAGGGCAAACTAGATGGACCATGAGGTCTTTTTCTGCCGTCAGTTTTCTATGTTTCTATGTTTCTATTATGGGATGCTAGAGGAGCAAGTGGGAAGAATTACAACCACTGAAGGAAAGTGAAGAAATGGCCTATGACACGAACAAACAGGGTTTTCTCTTTTACCACATATCCATCCAAGGTTAATAAAAGAACATCCTTTAAAGAGAGAGAGAGAGAATGTGCCAAAACCCGGGCAAACCCCATCAGCACCCACAAGCTTTCCTGTAATGTTCCCCAATATTTTTCTCAATCTAGATTCATACCCAAGAAATATCAGCAGTTCCTTGCCTTACTCTTTGCAGTCTCAGAGATAAACCAAGATCCACTTCTCCTCCCCAACATCACCCTTGGCTTCAACATCTATAGTAATATCGAGACTGAGCTCTTGACTTTCTCAAACAGCCTCTCCCTGCTCTCCACTCGAAAGAAACTGATCCTAGGTTACAAATGTGACAGGCAGAACCCTCTGCTCTCTGTCATTGGAGGTGAGAATCCCAAATCCTCAAGGCAGATGGCCTCCCTCTTCAGCATCTTCAAGGTCCCACAGGTAAGGGAGCTCCATAGGATGCAGAATGAAGGAGACAAACAGAAGCATGCAAAGAAGCCAAAGAGAAATCTGAAGTGCTTTGGAAGGGCACACCAATAACATCTGTCTTGAAGAAACCAAGCATAGTTCAATTCATTATTATATTCAATATGTCATGACGTGTTCTTATATAACTCCAACGAGATGAACAAGGACATAATTCTAAAACATTACCCTCGCCTTTTCAACTCATTCTTCATAAAACCAATGCTTTCAGTGGAGTTTATTCTGTATAATAATAATAATAATAATAATAATAATAATAATAATAATAATAATAATTTATTAGATTTGCATGTCACCCCTCTCTGAAGACTCAGAGCGGGTATATCAGGTTGGTAGGCTCTTCCCTTGTCTTCTGATATGGAAAGGGACGGCATACAAATCTAATTAATAATAATAATAATAATAATAATAATAATAATAATAATAATAATAATAATGTCACCACCAGTCAGAACGTGTTAACTGGTGGCTCTTCCTAAGAAGGGAAGAATTTTGAACTTGCCATTCAAAATGAGCCACCATGACTGCTGGGACAATCAACCACACAATGGTGAGTTTTGAAGTCACCATTAAAATGTACTTTCCCTTTTACGTTTAAGTTTAAGTTTATTGGATTTATATGCTGCCCCTCTCCGAGGACTTGGGGTGGCTTACAGCCTATTTAAAAAGTCAATATATATAGAAATCCAAATAAAATCCAAATTCAAAGTTACAACTAAAAAACTAAAGAACCAATTAAAATGCATACATAAGCATTTAATTTTTAAAAAACACTATGCAATTAAAGAAGAATCTGTCTTCCTCCAGCTCGGTGTTGGCTTTGAATTCACTGAGGGAGACAGAAGAGTTTACCCTTCCTTCTTTCAGATTAATCCCAAGGAATTTCCCCAGTATGTGGGTTTAGTCCAGCTGCTCCTGCATTTCCAATGGAACTGGGTTGGGCTTTTGGCCCCTGAAGATGACACTGGAGAACATTTCATCTCATCTCTGGTGCCAATGCTCAAGGAGTAGGAGATCTGTCTTAGTTTCACTGAAATGTTGAAATCAGATTTTCTTGATCCCGTAATAGTGAAATCCTATCATATTTTTAAAACCTGGTCTATGTCTGAAGTGATTATTCTCTTCGGAGATCCCAGCAGTATTGCAAATGTCCAGTTCTTTGTGTACTCTTATAAACAAGTTTTCAAAACATCATTTCAGAAACTTTGGATCTTAACTTCGCATTGGAAAGTTAGAGTGATGGGGTCACAGGATACAATGCAGGTTTTAAAGCCCTTCCACGGGGCTTTGCATTTTAGGGACCACACGGGGGATCTCTCAAGATTCAGAGATTTCCTTACGCTTCTAGACCCCTGGAACCATCAAGGGAATGCGTTTCTCCCGCTATGGTGGAAAATGATCTTTGACTGCAATTTCCATAGACCAGGCAAGGTCCCTACAAAGGGGAAAAAACGATGTACAGGAAAGGAGAAGTTACAAAATGTACCATCTTACATTTTTGAAATGAACATGACTGGTGAGAGTTACAATATCTACAATGCTATCTATTCTGTAGCGCATGCATTACATGCCCTGCATGAATCAGGCCTACGATCAGCCATAATGAGAGTTGGAAAAGAAATCTCCAAAGTCCAATCCTGGCAGGTAATTTCTGGGACTTTTTATCTAGCCTGCAGGTGAAACTTCAAAAATTAGAACATCATGCAAAGTTCATTTATTTCACTAATGCAACTTAAAAGGTGAAACTTAATATATGAGAGAGATTACATGCAAAGCAAGATAGTTTAAGTCATGAGTTGTCATAATTGTGATGATTATGGGATCCTCATGAAAACCCCAAATCCACCACCTGAGAAAATTAGAATATTAGAAACATAGAAACATAGAAGACTGACGGCAGAAAAAGTCCTCATGGTCCATCTAGTCTGCCCTTATACTATTTCCTGTCTTTTATCTTAGGATTGATATATGTTTATCCCAAGCATGTTTAAATTCAGTTACTGTGGATTGACCAACCACGTCTGCTGGAAGTTTGTTCCAAGGATCTACTACTCTTTTAGTAAAATAATATTTTCTCATGTTGCTTTTGATCTTTCTCCCAACTAACTTCAGATTCTGTCCCCTTGTTCTTGGGTTCACTTTCCTATTAAAAACACTTCCCTCCTGGACCTTATTTAACCCTTTAACATATTTAAATGTTTTGATCATGTCCCCCCTTTTCCTTCTGTCCTCCAGACTATACAGTTTGAGTTCATGAAGTCTTTCCTGATACGTTTTATACTTAAGACCTTCCACCTTTCTTGAAGCCCTTCTTTGGACCCGTTCAATTTTGTCAATATCTTTTTGTAGGTGAGGTCTCCAGAACTGAACACAGTATTTCAAATGTAGTCTCACCAGTGCGCTATATAGTGGGATCACGATCTCCCTCTTCCTGCTTGTTATACCTCTAGCTTTTCCTACCGCCCGACTACACTGCTCACCCATTTTAAGACTGTCAGAAATCGGTACCCCTAAATCCTTCTCTTCTGAAGTTTTTGCTAACAGAACTGCCAATACAATACTCAGATTGAGGATTCCTTTTCCCCAAGTGCATTATTTTACATTTGGAAACATTAAACTGCAGTTTCCATTGCTTTGACCATTTATCTAGTAAAGCTAAATCATTTACCAGATTACAGACCCCTCCAGGAATATCAACCCTATTGCATACTTTAGAGTCATCGGCAAATAGGCAAACCTTCCCTACCAAACCTTCCCCTATGTCACTCACAAACATATTAAAAAGAATAGGACCCAGAACAGACCCTTGTGGCACACCGCTTGTAACCTGTCTCTGCTCAGAATACTCGCCATTAACAATAACTCTCTGATGTCTATGCTTCAGCCAGCTTGAAATCCACTCAACTATCCAGGGATTAAGTCCAATCTTCACTAATTTATCTATCATCTCTTTATGTGGAACCGTATCAAAGGCTTTGCTGAAGTCCAGGTAGGCAATATCCACGGCACCACCTTCATCCAACACCTTTGTGACATAGTCAAAGAAATCAATGAGATTAGTCTGACATGATTTGCCTTCAGTAAAGCCATGCTGATTTGGGTCCAATAAGTTATTGTTTTTTAGGTGCTGATTTATCCTCTTTTTGGGCATATGTACCCAGACCATTTATGGGACCGCTATCAGCCTATGGTACTGCTGAAGTGTTATGACAGACCAGGATGCTTCAATAGCATTGTTCGGTCACATGTCTCTCATCTTTCTCTTGACAATGCTCCATAGATTCTCTATGGGGTTCAGGTCAGGCGAGTTTGCTGGCCAATCAAGCACAGTAATTAATCCTACAGTCATTGAACCCATTTTTGGTGCTCTTGGCAGTGTGGGCAGATGCCAAGTCATACTGAAGTCAGTATCCCCATAAAGCTCAAATATGGAAGGAAGCATGAAGTGTTCCAAAAACTCCTGATAGATGACTGCATTGAACCTGGACTTAATGAAGCACAGTAGACCAATACCAGCAGATGAAATGGCTTCCCAAATCAACACAAACTGTGGAAACTTCACACTAGACTTCAAGCATCTTGCTGTGTGTGCCTCTCCATTCTTCCTCCATACTCTGGGTCCTTGGTTTCTAAATGAGATGCAAAGGTTTCCACAGTCTGTATTGATTTGGGGAACCATGTCATCTGCTAGTGTTGGTTCATTGTGCTTCATTAAGTTCCACTGGTTAATTGTTCTAATTGTCAGGAAATTAGTTCTACATTGCTAGTAGTAGACCAGCAAGATATTGTGGACATAATATACTTAGACTTCAGCAAAGCATTTGACAAAGTAGACCACAACCTATTAACGTTGTTGAATGTTTTTTGTACATCCAGAAAGACAAGAGCTACCTACCTTTCTGGATGGGCTTCATAATATTCTAAAATATCTAAAACAGTTCTTGTATTGTATTTAATTTGTCTTGTCAGTAAAAATCTGGTTTGGTCCAAATTGATAATTTTGTTTAGTATTTTTTTAGCATTTTCTAGGACGGCCTAGAAATCGAACAAACAAACAAACTAATATTACCATAAAATTTTTATAGTTTGCATTCAACAATGATATTGGTCTGTATCTTTGAATTTTATTTTTCTCGGCACCTTCTTTCATAATTGTTGTTATATAGGTTTCCATCCACATATTGGTTATTCTGGCTTACAAGAGGGCCTCATTATACAGTTCTAGCAGAATATTTTCAAATATTTCATTTTTTAAATAGAACTCTCCTGTTAGTCCATCTGGATCTGACAATTTGTTGTTATGTTGTTTGTTTTAAAGCTGTTTGGACCTCCTGTGATGTTCTTTATTTAACATTTCTTTATTGAGTTTGTCAATCTGTAATCTATTTCATTCAAATATTTTGTAATATTTCTTTCTCAATTGATTCTTGTTTGTATAATTATCTGTAGCAGTCTAGTGTTATTGCCCTTATTTTATGTTCTATGTGCTGCAATTTCCCTGTTCTATCTAGTAATTGATGTCATATTTTGTTTTTTTCATTTTTCATTTTATGGGCCAACCATCCATTGGGTTTGTTTGCTGATTTGAAAAATGTTTGTTTGGCTAGTTTGATGTCTTTCATGTATTCCTGTTGCTCTATTAAATTTATTCTATCTCTGGTTTCCATTAATAATTTATGTGTTTTATCGTCTTTAGGGTCCTGCTGTAATGTAAGTTCTAAATGTTTAATTTCCTTTATTTTCTTATCATGCTCCTCTTTTTCATCCTTATTTTTCTTTGCCATATATGCTATAGTTATACCTCTTGTATATGCTTTTAGTGTGTCCCAAAGGTTTTGTATGGTTGTCGCCTGTTTCTTGTTATCAATCATGAAAAGTTTGATTTCCCTATTTAGAGCATCTTGTAATGTCCATCTTCTTGAGACCCTTTCTCCAGTGGGCGGAGCTATCCTCCAATAGATTGGGTTATGACGGTCTTGTGACGTGATAGGACTGAATCAATTACTTAAAAGGGAAGACCCCCCAAAACCACCCCCTCTTCGATTCAGTCCGTGACTCAGGACGCGTGCTTTCTCCTTCACTGGACTACAGGCTTAGGCCTAACTGCATTACTTTCTCTTACTTGAACTACTACACTCAAGGATCAGAAGATTCTGGACATCAGGCATTATCAACAGCAGCAAGCCGATCGGTCCAGCAGGACTTTGAGAGTCGGCAGGGTCTCCCCTCCCCTTGTGCTTCCAACACAGTTATAGTACGGTAAGCCCATGCCGAGGAGGGGATGGAGGAGCGATATACCCAGAGGGACGGCACAACCAAATTCCTACGCCTGTCCCTCACCCGTGGGCCGAGCTATTGGGGGTGGTCAAAGTTTGCCACCCCTGTTGTATCCTGAAATGGCTACCTTGTAACTCCTGTAAATAGCTTGTTCCTCTTTCCAGCGCTGTCTGAGCCGAAGCAGGAAGTCGCTCCTGATTGGCTCAGACGCGGCCGGCTCTAGCTTTGGCGGGAACCGCAAATGTATAAAAGGAGCGGTTTCTCCAGGCAGAGTCAGTCGGTACTCGCTGAATTGTCACTTTGCCTTGCTGAGCTGTCACTTGTCTCTGAGCTGAATAAAAGTACCGATTGCTTGAACCCTGCCTCTGGGTCTACTTCACTGGCGACGAACGGACGGAAGAAACATCGCGTGCAACATGAACAAAGTCCAGATCGGCCAGGCTCCGGAACTCTTCGATCCCGAGAAAACAACCTGGGACAAATACATGGCCACCTTCGAGATCTTCCTCGAGGCGGCGGGAATAGAGGACGCCGAAGCCGATCGCAGACGGGCTATTTTCCTTAATTACTGCGGCCCAGAAATCCGTGGGCTTGCCCAGACTCTCACCGAACCGCAGCAAGCAAGAACCGTAGCGTGGGACGTCCTACAGGAAAAGCTAGCGAGCCACTTCAAACCGACTAAACCGGCCATGGTTTTTCGGCATCAATTTTCCATGATGGCTCAGAAGGAAACCGAGTCAATCAATCAGTTTACAACGCGGCTGCGAACGGTACTTGCTCAATGCAAGTTTAAAGACCCGGAAGCTCGCCTCACCGACGCCCTGGTTTTCGGCATGAAAAGCGCCACAGTGAGAAATAAACTCCTCACCGAAGAAGAGCCGACTCTACAAACCGTGATTAAACTAGCGCAAACCGCAGAAGCAGCCGACGCAGCGGCTAGAGAATTGAAAGAGCACGGAAGGCGAGAACTCATTGCCAAAATCGACTCCGCGTCTCCCAGCGCCGTGGAAACAGACGACCTCAGCCAACCAACTCACAGCGGGGACAACTGCCTCCTGGTGCAAGACCAGCCGAGACACCTTAGAGCTACTCACCCAGCCCCCTGCGCGGGCTGCCGGGGAAATCACCAGCGCCATCGATGCCCTTTCCGAGACGCTACATGCCGCCGCTGTAACCGGAGAGGCCACATCGCCATCGCATGCAGAGCAACAGCACCAGAAGAAACATTCGCCACACCGCAATACCAGCGACCACAAAACCAGACCCCCCAATCGCGAGAAAGGAGACCGTTCCGCAACTCGGGTCAAAGGAACTACTCAACCGCTAACCGCGACTACTATAGAGGTAACTCTCAAATTTCCGTGAATAACACGGCAACCAAAAAGGGGGCTAAAATTGTTATCTCACTGTTACTAAATAACCAGCCTTGCTCAATGGAGCTGGATACGGGCTCTAGATATACCATCATGCCCTGGGAGAAGTTTAAACTGTATATGCCTAATGTGTCTAAGGCTGACCTAAATCAAACCTCTTTGGTGATCAGAGACTTTCAGGGGGGAGTAAGCTCGGTCCTGGGAACAGCAAATGTACCTATTGCATTCAAGAATGTTAAATGTACCCTTCCCATGCTTATTGTAACGGGGGCCAAGCACTCTCTTCTGGGTTTAGTGTGGATGGAACCGTTGGGGATCGAAATTTCGGGTGTGTGTAATGTAAACTGTGATAATATGCCTAACTTTGTGAAAGAGTTCCCTGAAGTGTTCAGCCCCACCTTGGGATTGTATAAGGGGCCCCCTATATCATTCTCTATTGACCCCAAGGTCCCACCGATCAGACTAAAACCTCGCAGGGTCCCCCTTCCGCTTCTCCCCAAACTAGACATACAGCTGGATAAACTCATTAGCCAAGGTATTTTGGTCCCTGTGGAACAGGGGCCATGGGAAACTCCCATAGTTACACCTCTGAAGCCAGATGGTTCTTTAAGAGTTTGCGCTGATTACAAATCGACCCTGAATAAGGCACTCCAACACCACCCCTACCCCATCCCGGTTGTTCAACAACTTCTACACTCCCTGGGGGAGGGGAAAAGGTTCGCAAAGATCGACCTCGCGCAAGCTTACCAGCAACTTCCGGTCGATGAACAAACAGCAAACGCTCAAACAATTGTAACGCACAGGGGGGCTTTCAAATGCACGAGGTTACAGTTTGGGGTAAGCATAGCCCCAGGAATATTCCAGAGCATTATGGAACGCCTATTGTCAGGGGTAAATGGGGCCATTCCATACTTTGATGACATCTTAATTGCAGGGGAAAACCAGGAACAAGTAAACAAAAGAGTAAGGGAAGTACTTAAGAGGTTACAGGACAAAGGGCTAAGAATCAAGCCTGATAAATGTGTCTGGGGAACCAACAGTATAGAATTCCTAGGATATAAAATAGATAAAGAAGGCATCCACCCAACAACAGAAAAGCTGAGAGCAATTAGAGAAGCCCCAGAACCACGAGATAAGAATGAGCTACAGGCATTTTTAGGCCTCCTTAATTTTTATTCCGTTTTTTTAAAGCAGAAGGCAACAGTAGCAGAGCCTCTCCATCGTTTACTCCAGAAGGAAGCCCGCTGGACATGGGGGAAAACTGAACGTGAAGCTTTTTCTCAAATAAAGAATTTATTAACTTCTAAAAGTGTAGTAGTCCAATATAGTGCTTCACTACCCATTAGGCTCACGTGCGACGCTTCGCCGTACGGCATAGGAGGAGTCCTAGCTCACGTTCTACCTAATAAGACAGAGGCCCCAATAGCATTTTTCTCAAGAACCATGACCAGCACAGAGAGGAATTATAGCCAGTTAGACAAGGAGGCTCTAGCATTAGTGGCAGGGGTAAAGAAGTTTCACAATTATATATTTGGAAGAAGTTTTGAACTAGTCACTGACCACAAGCCCCTACTAGGTCTGCTAGCCCCCAACAAGCCCACTCCACCTTTTATGTCTCCAAGACTAATCAGATGGGCTCTTTTCCTCTCAGGGTACCAGTATGAGCTCACCCACAAGGGGGGGAAGGAAATCAATCACGCAGACGGCCTCAGCAGGTGCCCCATAACAGACTTAGTGGAAGACCCTGTTCCTTCCACAGATGTGTTAATGATAGAACTCGAGGATAACCCACTAACCACAGCCAAAGAGGTAGCTGCACACACGCAGCAAGATCAAATCCTTAAACAAGTGGTGAACTGTGTTCTAAAGGGATGGCAAAATGATGTTGTGAAACCTGAATTGTGTGATTTTAAAAACAAAAGACTTGAGTTATCTTATGTAAAGGGTTGTTTGCTGTGGGGGGATAGAGTGATCATCCCCAAAAGCCTAAGGGAAAAGGTACTCAAAATGTTACATGTGGGTCATCCTGGGATTGTCAGGATGAAGAGCCTGGCAAGGGGGCATTTATGGTGGCCAAGGCTGGATGCTGATATTGAAAGTTGGGTTTCAAAGTGTGAACCGTGCCAAGAGTCACGGCCCAGTCCCCCCAAAACAACTCCGGCTGAGTGGGAACAGCCTGCTGGTCCTTGGTCTAGAATCCACATTGATTTTGCTGGCCCAGTGGGGTCCCAGTATTTCTTAATAGTGGTTGATGCCTTCTCCAAATGGGTGGAAATAATAGCAATGAACAACATAACCACAAGTGCCACCATCAAGGTATTGAGTAGACTGTTTGCATCCCATGGTTGCCCAGATCTCTTAGTGTCTGACAATGGGCCACAGCTAACAGCCAGGCAATTCGAATTGTTCCTAGATGGCCTAGGGGTCAGGCATGCCCTCATCTCGCCTTATTCGCCCTGGGCTAACGGATTGGCAGAACGTTACGTGCGGGTGGCAAAGGAGGCATTGCGCAGGTCAGGCCCTGGGGATGTGCAACAAAACTTGGACCAATTCTTACTCACCCAACACATCACCCCTAACTCGCACACACATGTAAGCCCTGCAGAGTTATTGATGGGAAGAAAATTGAGGTCACCACTAGACAGGTTAAACCCAAGGTTCTGTGTTAATGATAACCAAATGTGTGTAAAACCTGAAAGAGAAATGTATTTGGGACAAAATGTATATGTAAAAAGTTTTGATGGAAATGTAAACTGGATGAAAGGAGTTGTTGTTAAGCAAAATGCACCAAAAACTTATATTGTAAAACTAGAGGATGGTCGTTTGTGGAAACGACACATAGACCACATTCGGAAGCGAACAGAAAATCAATTGCCACAAACCGCTGACATGGACTCTCCCCCTTCAACAGACTTTAGTACATTGCCCGAGTTAAGAAACACGCAGAGACTTATCGGGCCAGGGGGAACCATCCAGCGACGCCGAGCCATCCTCGTCCTCCGAAGCCTTCGTTGGGCCCGCCAGGCCAAGTCCGCCGCGCCGGGAGAACAGCGGCGAGCCATCCTCCACAGTCAGTGTCGAAGGAGAAATTGAACTGCGCAGGTCAGCGCGAGCTCCTCGGAGGCCCCACCGATTGGACGACTTTGTCACATGGCTTTCATGATGGATGTGTCCAACTATGAGGGGAGGGGTGTTGTATCCTGAAATGGCTACCTTGTAACTCCTGTAAATAGTTTGTTCCTCTTTCCAGCGCTGTCTGAGCCGAAGCAGGAAGTCGCTTCTGATTGGCTCAGACGCGGCCGGCTCTAGCTTTGGCGGGAACCGCAAATGTATAAAAGGAGCGGTTTCTCCAGGCAGAGTCAGTCGGTACTCGCTGAATTGTCACTTTGCCTTGCTGAGCTGTCACTTGTCTCTGAGCTGAATAAAAGTACCGATTGCTTGAACCCTGCCTCTGGGTCTACTTCAACCCCCACCCCCCCTTCAGTTTGCCGGCCACACTTTTCTCTTGGACTGAGACCGGTGGGGGGGGGATAGAAAAAGAAACGCTCGCTGCCGCTTGCTGCTACAGCCGTGGGGGGAGGGAGAGGAATCGTTCTACTGCATTCCCCCCCCCCATTCTTCCTATGCTGCTACTTTGCCGCCCGTGTTTCCCCATCCTGGATCATGCCGGGCACACAAGCATGGAGCGCTATGCTCCCTTTCACTTTCCTTACCGGGCTCCAGAAGACTGTTTAAATGCCCGCGGAGGCGTTGCCAGATCAGCCTCAACCAGCCCCCGATTGGCTGTGTTTCCTCAGGATCATCTGGTGGCTTGGCAATTTGCCATTAAAAGGGATATGTTGTCTGAGAATTTGTCTTCCTGCTCCACAGCGTCTTCTGGGCGCTAGTATGCTGGCATAAGAAATGGGGGGAGTTTATCCCAGCACAGCCTCAGATCAGTTGCTTCAGGCACCTTCCCCCCCCTCCTTCCCACGCTTGGTTTCTTCCTCTAGAATTTCCTTTGTCCTCAACCATGAGGTCGCTGAACCGGATGTTGCTGGGGGAGGGAGGAGGGGGCAATCACAAAGGGGATGACTGGGTGGATTACCCACCCACTTCCTTTCCCATGCCCTCATTCCCCCCCCCCCCGCATACCCCTCCTTCCTCCAAGTAGGGAGGGGACAAAAGGGAGAAAAACTTTTAAACTGCAGCAGAGGCTTGGGGGAATAAACCCCCCCCCCTCTTCAGGATCAGCACAGGGGATGCTGATAGGATTGTTTTCTCCACTGCTTATGCACCTTTTATATCTACAGCCTGCCTTGATATGGAACATATTATTTCATATGGTTATTAATTGTATATGTTTATTTTAACAAAATCATTAAAATAAGGAAGAAATCCCTTTTGGCTATTTTGAGTAACCTTTGGATTGGCCTAGGAGAGGGGAAGACAGAGGATAAAGGGGGAGAATTTCACCTTATTCCTGCAGCATGGGGGACCCCAACATACCCCCTCTGGAGGATGAAGCAAGGCTACTACCTCCCTTTTAACCCTATGCCTTTTGTCTCACAATATGTGTCGACAGGTCTACACACGCTCATTCAGATCCCGCGCATAAGCATGGCTTACAGAGGGACCCGCCAAGGCAAGGCTAAGGCCAAATCTCTCAGGCAGGACATGGAGATTACCCAAGATGGGGCTGAGGTAGTGGCAGGGGCCCCAACAGGGGGCCCCACAGATCATTCTCCGGCACCATCAGCATCAGGAAGCCGGGGGGAGATACAGCACCGGCTCATCAAGAAACAATACTCCCTTGGACATCCTGTCCATGGGCAATCTAGCCCTGGGTCTGGGAGACACAGACCTGTGGGAAGGTCCTTTGGCAGATGAAGGGCCCCAAGTCCAGCCCCAGTCTCAACCAGTCTCCAGTCGGGCAAACCCGGGAGACAAATCACGTATTAATGAAGCTATTAGAAGGGGCATTGAGGCAGCGCTCAGGGCCATGGAAGACCAGCCCCCTCTAGCAACAGGGGGTCCCGCCTATGGGGAGGCTTCAACCTCCACTGGCCAAAGGGAAACCTACAGCTACCCATCACCTGAACAGGGAACAACAGATCCCCTGTCTGACCTAGAGGAGGGCCAACTTCGGGAAGACAGCTCCCAAGAGAGCCAACTAGACCTAGAATTCTCAGAGGATGAGGCACCAGCCCCAGAGCTCCCATCCTCATCAGGGCTCTTTCATCCGTCATTATTCCACCTTCTTCTACACAAGGCAAGGGTCACAGCCAACCTAAAGTCCGCGGCCGTAGATCCCAAGTCACTAGACTCCCAATCTGACCCTGTCTTTGAGGAAACTAAGGCCCCAGTGCAGCTGATACCCACCCCGCAACTATTCCTGGATGCCATTGATAAGCAGTGGCAGAATCCAGCGGCGGGGCCCCTTCCTAGTGCGCTAGACAAAAAATATTTTCCGGTAACTCCGCAATTGGACCAGAAACTCCAGATGCCCAAAATAGACGGGCCAGTCCTAGCCCTCTACTCCAGTACCCAGATGCCGGGGGATGCAGAGGAGCTGCTCAAACCGGATGAGCGGCGGACAGACATCGCTCTTCAACGAGCTCACCAGTCAGCTGCCTGGGCGATCAAAGCTTCCACCTCAGCCTCCTTCTTCGCCCGCACATCACTGAAGTGGCTATCGACCCTACAAGAGCACATTCCAGCATCCAACGTGAGGGCCCACCAGGACCTGAACAAGCTCCTGGCTGCCGCCAGGTATTCAGCAGACATCACCCTGCAGGCGATGCGCTTCGCAGCCCGCTCGATGGGCAGTGTGACGGTGGCCAGACGTCTCAACTGGCTCCGCTCTTGGCCAGGGGATGCCCGTACCAAGTGGAAGCTGGCAGCAGCACCCCTGCAGGGTCAGTTGCTGTTTGGCTCCTCGTTAGACACTCTCCTCATCGAGACTAAGGACAAAAAGAAGGTTTTGCCCACTAACACTCGTAGGGCAGCAGCCAGGCCTAGCCCCTATCCTAAGAAGGGGTATAGGTCCCACGACTTCAACCACAACCGTTTCCACTCAAACTACAACAGTTTTCCCTCCCACTACAACTATAAGGCCAAGAATGGGGGGGACAAGAACCCCCATAGGGGTAGTCAGTTCAAACGCCCCTTTCGAGGGGCAGGCGGTCGCCCCTACCGCCGAAACCGTTAAAGGGGTTTGCCCTCCCATCGGGGGTCGTCTGGCAGCCTTTGCCAGCCGATGGGAGGCTACGACCAGGGATCACTGGGTCCGGGAGACCGTATCCAAGGGCCTAGTGATAGAATTCCTCACAACTCCCCCAGACTTCTTCGTGGGCTGCCCAGAGCCAAAAAACCTGGCCCAGAGGGCAATCATGGAAGAAGCCATCCAGCATCTTCTGGACATAGCAGCCATCCGTCCCGTGCCCAAGGCCCAGAGAGGACAAGGATTCTACTCCATCTTGTTTGTCGTGCCAAAATCATCTGGGGGGTGGCGGCCCATTTTAGACCTAAAGCGGTTGAATGAGTATGTTAAGTACCGGAGGTTTAAGATGCATACCCTCCACACCATCCTGGGGGGAATCAGGCAAGGTGACTACCTCACTTCCATAGACCTCTCAGAAGCCTACCTCCACATCCCCATCAGAGACTCCCACTGCCGTTTCCTCAGATTCGCATATGGGGGCCAGCACTATGAATACAAGGCCCTTCCCTTTGGCCTTTCCTCAGCACCCCGGGTTTTCACCAAGGTCCTTTCGGTGCTAGCGGCATACCTCAGGACGGTCCCAGTCAGAGTACAGTGCTACCTCGATGATGTCTTAGTTCAGTCAGTATCCAGACAGCGAGCCCTCCAGGACATCGCCATTACTCGGGAGGTATTGGAGGGCCATGGGTTCATGATCAATCAAAATAAGAGTCAGTTGACCCCAAACACTTCCCTAACCCATCTGGGGGCGGTGATAGACACTGTGTTGTGCATGGTGTTCCTATCAGAGGAAAGACGGCACAGTCTCAGGGATTTGACCAGGGCAGTAAGGGATTCCCCAGTATCACAGCTCCATACATTGTCATCACTGCTGGGGAAGATGATCTCAGCTATTCACATTGTTCCCTGGGCACACCTCCACTCGAGGGGTCTCCAGTGGTTTCTTCTCCCTTTTCAGCGAGCAGGATACGGAGCGTCGTCGCTCAAGGTTCGCTTAACCAAAGAAGCCCGGTCGTCGCTGCGCTGGTGGGAATCAGGAGACATCGACAAAGGAACCTGCTTCCTGGAACCAGACAGAGTGACTGTCACAACAGACGCAAGTACTCTGGGGTGGGGTGCTCATCTGGGGAACATGGTGGCTCAAGGCACATGGTCCCCAGAGGAGGCACTCCTCAGCATCAACCTGCTGGAACTGCGGGCCATTGCATTGGCCTTGGGTCACTTCGAGCGAACTCTGAAGGGGCGTCATGTACTGGTGCTAACAGACAACATCACAGCCAAAGCACACATCAACAGACAGGGGGGTACTGTGTCCAAACAGTTGATGGCAGAAGCCATGTCTCTAGGCCTGTGGGCGGAGGCACGGCTCCTTTCACTCACGGCAGAACATATTTCCGGGGTGGACAATGTGACGGCAGATTGGCTCAGCCGCCACGACATCGACCAGGCAGAATGGTCCCTGGATCCGGGGGTGTTCAAGAAACTCATCTCCAGATTCGGCCGCCCGGTAATGGATCTCTTCGCCACGCCTCTCAATGCTCAGGTTCCCCGATTTCTTTCCAGATTCAGGTCCCACGGGGCAGAGGGCATAAATGCTCTCCGCTGTCGCTGGCCGAAGGGACTTCTATATGCCTTCCCACCCCTTCCAATCATCCCCAGGGTGGTCAGAAGGATTGTACAAGAGCGGGCAGAAGTGGTACTACTGGCCCCACACTGGCCCCGGAGGACCTGGTTTGCAGATTTAGTGGCTCTGTCAATAGTCTCCCCCTGGAGGATCCCAGTGACAGAGTGGTTGCTGTCTCAGGGCTCCATCCCACATCCAGATCCCAACTGGTGGCAACTGACCGCCTGGCGCTTGAGCGGCTCACGCTAAAGCTACGCAGGGTCCCAGAGGACATCTCAGACATTATGCTATCAGCCAGAAGGCCGTCTACAGAGCGCATATACTCTTCAACCTGGAGGAGCTTCTGTAAATGGTGCGCGGAGATGGCTCGATCCCCCTTGGATCTCTCTATAGTAGACATTCTCAAATTCCTAAAGCAAGGCGTAAGCTTAGGCCTGTCCGTCAACACACTCAGGCGTCAAATAGCGGCACTGTCAACAGTCTTGAAGTGTCACCCGTTGGAATCGCTGGCGGGCCACGATCTCATTAAGCAATTCTTTAAAGGGATTTCTAAGCTACGCCCTCCCACAGTGCACAGGTTCCCTAACTGGGACTTGGCACTGGTGCTCTCGGCTCTCACTAGGGACCCATTTGAACCGGCAGAGAGCATATCCATCAAGAACCTGACACTCAAGGTGTCCTTCCTCGTGGCCATCACTTCGGCCCGTAGGATCTCAGAGTTAGCAGCCCTCTCAATCAGAAGGGACCTCTGTACGTTTTTCCCAGACAGGGTAGTTCTCCATTTAGATCCCACCTTTACTCCGAAGGTAGACTCCTCCTTCCACCGAAAGCAGGAGGTGATTCTCCCTTCCTTCTGTGAGAACCCGAGCTCAGAACAGGAACTCTCCGGGCACACACTAGATGTTAGGAGGGCCTTATCCATATACATAGAACGAACAGCAGCTTCCCGTAAATCAGACGCGCTGTTCATTTCCTTTTGCCCGGCCACCTTGGGCCGCAAAGCCTCATCCACTACTGTGGGAAGCTGGCTGCGGAACACCATTTCCCTTGCATACCAACTGGCGGGGTATCCCCCGCCGCAGAGGGTCACAGCTCACTCAACTCGTAGTGCTGCCGCCTCGGCGGCATGGCTGTCTAGCATTCCTATTGAGGAGATCTGCAGGGCAGCTGCACGGGCATCGCCCACGCCATTCATTAGACACTACAAAATAGATACCTTCGCTGAGAAGGACTCAGGATTCGGCCGTGGGGTACTCCGACATGTTTTTTCTAATGAGGGGTCTCTTCCAGGCCCTAGTATCCCACCCATAGAGAATCCTTAACTTTGGTATGTCCCAATCTATTGGAGGATAGCTCCGCCCACTGGAGAAGGGGCGTTGGTATACACTGATACGCCCTTTCTCATGGGCGGAGCTATCCTCCAAGGCCCACCCTGATCTAGGGCCAGCCGTTGCACACGGTTTTTTCGGACTATAAGTTTGGAGATAGCACGCAGAATCGTTACTTCCCTCATCGAAGAGGGGGTGGTTTTGGGGGGTCTTCCCTTTTAAGTAATTGATTCAGTCCTATCACGTCACAAGACCGTCATAACCCAAACTATTGGAGGATAGCTCCGCCCATGAGAAAGGGCGTATCAGTGTATACCAACGCCCCTTTCTTTCCTTGCCATATTATTAACAATGGATTACGGTCTGCCCATATATTTGGGGGTATTTCTATTGCTTTTATTTTTTATTTTTTATAGTTCATTGTTTCTCCAGGCCATATCAATTCTAGAAAAAGATTTATGAGGTATGGAATGGAATGTAAATTGTTTGGTTGCTAGGTAATACATTCTCCATACGTCTATTAGCCCTTCATGGCATCGGACCAGAATATTTCCGAGACCGCCTTCTGCTGCATGAATCCCAGCGACCGATTAGGTCCCACAGAGTCGGCCTTCTCCGGGTCCTGTCAACTAAACAATGTTGGTTGGCGGGCCCCGGGGGAAGAGCCTTCTCTGTGGCGGCCCTGACTCTCTGGAACCAGCTCCCCCCTGAGATTAGAACTGCCCCTACCCTCCTTCCCTTTCGTAAACTCCTCAAAACCCACCTTTGTCGTCAGGCATGGGGGAATTGAGATATCTCCCCCGGGCCTATATAATTTATGTATGGTATGTTTGTAGGTATGCCTGCTTAAAAATGGGGTTTTCTTAACTACTTTAAATTTTAAATCGTATATTATTAGATTTGTTATGAATTGTTTTATTGTGTTGTGAGCCGCCCTGAGTCCACCGAAAGGGGCGGCATACAAATCTAATAAGTAAGTAAGTAAGTAAGTAAGTAAGTAAGTAAGTAAGTAAGATCTAACTGTTCTTTCATACTATGGAATGTTTCTGGTAATGTAGTTCTTTTTACCTTCCCTTTATTCCCTTTTTTGTAGCCTATTTTTGAATTTATGATTCCACTAAAATATCTTATTATACACATATTTGTATGGCTAATTAATAATAATCCCTCATGTATCTTTTTATAAAACTGTTTTGTTTGCTATTTGGTGTGTATATATTTATTAAGGCTATTTTCCTCTTCTCCTATCTTCATTTCTATTATTATATATCTTCCTTTGATATCTGCTTTAATCTCTTTAGATTTGATTGTGCTTTTTACAAATATAGCCACTCCCATTTTCTTTTTCTCTCCTAGTGGAGGGATAAAATGGCAGGAGCGAGCACCCAGTGGACTGTATTAAAAAAGGCCATCTTAAAAGCCACTGGACTGTATGTAAGACAAATAACTAAAGGTAAAAGGAAGAAGAAACCACTATGGTTTAGCAATGATGTAAGGGCTATAGTCAATGAAAAAAAGGCTGCCTATAGGAGGTATAAAGAGTCTGGAAGTATAGCTGATAGGGAGGTGTATAAAATGAGACAGAAGGAGGCGAAACAGATAATATATGCTGCTAAAGCCTCAAAAGAGGAAGAAATTCCCAAATCTGTAAAGAAGGGGGATAAAACCTTCTTCAGATATATTAGTGATAGGAAGAAGAAAAACTACAGCATCACAAAGCTTAGTACCAGAAATAATACATGCATTAATGTGAATAAGGAGGTCCCAAATTGTGGGGACAATATGCTGGCTCTGTTAAAAAGTGCTATTGCTAACATGTTGTGAGCTGCCCTGAATCTAAGGAGAAGGGCGGCATAAAAAACTAAAATAAATAAATGAATTACACACTATCGTGATAGAAATAATTTTACAATTCCTAAAATTCATGTGTTATTTACAAGACCGCTGGCCAAACTAACATTTAAAAATGTAGTTAGCCAGGATGAAAACCATACAATGACATGTATTGTGTAGCTTTAAAATCCTTGAATATAGGTATCATTCCAGTGAAATTGAGATAGCCATGATACAAATGCTGAATAATAAAGAGAACATTTTGTCACGTTAGAAAAGGAGTCAAGTATTTGTTTGTTACTCCTGTTTGCTCAAATCTCCACTGAAGTAACTTCACTAGCATTTCAGCCATAAAGTAGGAAAAGCAAGTAGGATGCTTGGCTGCATAGCTAGAGGTATAACAAGCAGGAAGAGGGAGATTATGATCCCGCTATATAGAGTGCTGGTGAGACCACATTTGGAATACTGTGTTCAGTTCTGGAGACCTCACCTACAAAAAGATATTGAATTGGTCAAAACACGGGCTACAAGAATGGTGGAAGGTCTTAAGCATAAAACGTATCAGGAAAGAGTTCATGAATTCAATCTGTATAGTCTGGAGGACAGAAGGAAAAGGGGGGACATGATCGAAACATTTAAATATGTTAAAGGGTTAAATAAGGTCCAGGAGGGAAGTGTTTTTAATAGGAAAGTGAACACAAGAACAAGGGGACACAATCTGAAGTCAGTTGGGGAAAGATCAAAAGCAACATGAGGAAATATTATTTCACTGAAAGAGTAGTAGATCCTTGGAACAAACTTCCAGCAGATGTGGTTGGTAAATCCACAGTAACTGAATTTAAACATGCCTGGGATAAACATATATCCATCCTAAGATAAAACACAGGAAATAGTATAAGGGCAGACTAGATGGACCATGAGGTCTTTTTCTGCTGTCAGTCTTCTATGTTTCTAAAGATGTCTCCCGAGATAACTAAACAATGCCGCTTGGTGGGACCCAGGGGAAGAGCCTTCTCTGTGGCGGCCCCAGCTCTCTGGAACCAACTCCCCCCAGAAATTAGAATTGCCCCCACCCTCCTTGCCTTTCGTAAGCTACTTAAAACCCACCTCTGCCGTCAGGCATGGGGGAATTGAGATACACTTTCCCCCTAGGCCTTTACAATTTTATGCATGGTATGTCTGTATGTATGTTTGGTTTTTATATTAATGGGTTTTTAATCGTTTTTAGTATTGGATTATTATTTACGCTGTCTTATTATTGCTGTTAGCCGCCCCGAGTCTCTGGAGAGGGGTGGCATACAAATCCAATAAATAAATAAATAAATAAATAAATAAATAATGTGTAATTTTTGGCTTTCAGATGACTATTCAATTTCTGATTGTTTCTTTTCCTTCAGCTTCTTGCTTACTTGAAGAATGTCCACTTCAACAATAATGCTGGAGATGAAATTTACTTTTCACAAAATGGACTGGGATCAGCTCGATATGATCTTCTCAACTGGGTTCTCTGCCCCAATCGATCCTTTGTCTCTGTGAAAGTTGGTCGAATAGATCTCAGAGCTCCCCCAGGCCAGGATTTCACCATTAATTCTAACACCATCATGTGGGCCACAAAGGTGAGTTGGAAGGAAATATTGTAACTGCAGTTAGATTCATTCTTTGCAGGATTCAGAATTTTCTTCTAACTGGAAAACAAGTCTACTGAAGCAGAAAATATGGTCGTGATTTGGTGAAAACCTGCCTTTCTAATAATTTTGAGGACTGATATCTGTCAGGTCCATGAAGGGGGCAGTAATGGAGAAAACTTCTCTTTGATACTCAGATGCAATTAGATAACAATAGTCTCCATGGAACATTTCCATTAATTTGGATCATCATGATTCTTTGTTTTGGAAATGCTGTCGTTCAGGGCTTCATTTGGCAAGCTGAGGTCCTACTTCCAAGCTCCAAAGTTGATTGCTGCATTGGGAATGGCCTGGCTTGAATCCTCCAGGTAGGCTGTCTCAATCACACGCCCATGTAACTGTTCATTAACATTCACCTGCAATCCATTTACCAAAAACCAAGAACTTTCAGAACACAGAGGAAGAGGAGAGAAAAATAGTGCTCTTATACAGTTTGTATTTCTGAATTCAAGGGGGAGAGGATATAACTGGATGTAAGGGGAAATTCTATTGGCTGATTGTGTTTTTGAATTCGGGGAGGAGGGGACTAGACTGGCAAGTATAAAAGAGTCAGAAAAACCATTTTAAACTGCATTTTCAGAACACAGAGGAAGAGGAGAGAAAAATAGTGCTCTTATACAGTTTGTATTTCTGAATTCAAGGGGGAGAGGATATAACTGGATGTAAGGGGAAATTCTATTGGCTGATTGTGTTTTTGAATTCAGGGAGGAGGGGACTAGACTGGCAAGTATAAAAGAGTCAGAAAAACCATTTTAAACTGCACTTTCAGAACACAGAGGAAGAGGAGAGAAAATACTGCTCTTATACAGTTTGTATTTCTGAATTCAAGGGGGAGAGGATATAACTGGCTATAAGGGGAAATTCTATTGGCTGATTGTGTTTTTGAATTCAGGGGGGAGGGGACTAGACTGGCAAGTATAAAAGAGTCAGAAAAACCATTTTAAACTGCACTTTCAGAACACAGAGGAAGAGGAGAGAAAAATACTGCTCTTATACAGTTTGTATTTCTGAATTCAAGGGGGAGAGGATATAACTGGCTATAAGGGGAAATTCTATTGGCTGATTGTGTTTTTGAATTCAGGGAGGAGGGGACTAGACTGGCAAGTATAAAAGAGTCAGAAAAACCATTTTAAACTGCACTTTCAGAACACAGAGGAAGAGGAGAGAGAAATAGTGCTTTTATACAGTTTGTATTTCTGAATTCAAGGGGGAGAGGATATAACTGGATGTAAGGGGAAATTCTATTGGCTGATTGTGTTTTTGAATTCAGGGAGGAGGGGACTAGACTGGCAAGTATAAAAGAGTCAGAAAAACCATTTTAAACTGCACTTTCAGAACACAGAGGAAGAGGAGAGAAAAATAGTTGCCCGCGCCACTATAAACCAAAATCAGCAAAGTTTGGTAGCAATAGGGGTTCATTTTTTTACTAAGTACCTGTATTTCAATACATTGTTAAGATGATTGGCTTGGTGCAGTGTAACACTTGTTTGGCTGTTGTGTTCCGTAGTACCTTGTGGAACTTGGGGTACTGCCCTCTTTGCATTAGGACATCTAGGTTAGATGGAGAGATCTCTAGATTGCAGTCCTTAGTTTGTAGCTTGCAGGCAGAAGTGGAAAGATTGTCCCAGCCACGTGCTGTAATGCAGCCATGTGTGCAGCCTCCACTTCCACAGTGCCCCCCGAGGAGGAGGGCTGTTTGGACAACTGTTGGTTCAGGAAGATTACGTGCGGTTGAACAAAAACATAACAATTTTGGTCTCTCTGTATCCAATTCCTATAATGTTCTTGCGGATTTAAATAGTAAGGATGTTGTAGATATTAGCAAGGCCCCTCAGGCGGAGAATGAGGGGATGTTCAAAGGAGAAGTTGTTGTAAATGAGGAGCATAGTGTCACCAAACCAAGTCCAGTTAGTAGAAATAAAGAGAGGACACATGTTCTTGTGGGTGACTCGATTGTCAGAGGTGTTGATTTGGGACAGAGGAAGGATGTGGTGAAGGTGATGAGGTGTCTTCCAGGAGCCACTGCCCACAGGGACAGGAGGCGGATTACAAACATTATCAAGGCTGTGAGTAAAGGTAATAAAGTTGATGTGGTGATGCATCTTGGCACAAACGATTTGTCCCAGAGAAATGTTAATGTAGTAAAAAGAGATTTTCAATAAGTGTGGAGCTGGGTAAAATAACTGATTCTCCCATGTCTCTGGAAGGAGAGTCCATCATGGGTTTAGCTCGAGTCTTATTGGTAGGGACTGAGTTATAAATTAATATAATTATCATATTAATTAGGTACCGCCCCCTTGCTGCCCCTGTACCTCAGTTTTAAAAAACTCAGTCAAGGAAGGGACTATGAGTTTTTTACTCCTGAGGGAGAGTAATTAAATTTATGGTTAATAAAGAGTATCAACTGTTAATTTCTGTATTAATGTTGTTGTTTTATCTTTCTACAGGTGACAGAAGGTTTGGGGTTCCTGCCCTCCGCGGGCAGCACCCCCCTCGGTCTCCTTATGGGGCCTCTTCTCCCCGCGAGTACTGCCCTGAAGAGGAGAGGATGGGCTGCAGGTCCCTGTCCCCAGAGGTCAAACCTAGCCCTACACCTCGGGTGGGGGGGGTCCGCCCCCCCCATTAACGAGGGCGGCAAGAAGTCAAATAACGTAAAAATAAAATGAATAAAATGAACAGACCAAGCGAAAGCAGCATATTGGAGCGCCTGTCAGCTGATTCCCAGCGTGCTGGACACAGGCACCGAGACAAAGCCGGACTGAAGGCAGGCAGAGCGCAGCGGCGCCGCAGGGAGCGATTCCTTGCTGTCCCCAGCTTCCCGGCTAGATGGACGGCCAGAGAGCCGAGGGGAAAGTCGCGCCCGCCATTTTGGATGGCAAAAAAAGCACGAAAAGCCGGCATTGCTACCGGCAAGCTTGGCGGCGAGCCAGGAGCAGTTAGGAGTCTGCCTAGTGACTCCTCTGATTGGCGGTGGGCAGGTCACGTGCCGTGACGTCATAGCCCACATTGAGCAACCAAGCTGTGCTGCAGCCTACTGCTTTAATTGTGAGAGAGAGTTGCTTCGCTTGTCATTCTGGTGCTGTTGTATAAAAATAGACTGTGAGTATGCTGCCCCGTTATAATATTAAATAAGGATGGCTGATCAATCCAGCACTCGTGGGGAGGACCAGCCTCAATCCACTGCTGGGCCTGCAAAAAGCAAGGAAAAGGTGTCTGGCAAGGCCAAATCCAATTCTTCCCAGTCCTCAGCTTCAATTAAGGAGGCTGAGAGAAAGATCAAGGCCTTAGAACAGAGGCTGGAGGCGGCCTTAGCTTCTCCTGCTTCAGGAATCCTGGCCATACCCCCATTCCAGCCTCTTCCCCCTTCAAGAACAGCATCCCCTGGATTGTCCTTGGGGGCCATGGGCACTGCAAGTGAAAGGGATTGGTCTCCTGACCGCCAGGCCTTACCAGGCCCTACTCCACCTTCACCTTTCGCTAGGCCAGATGGGCCTGCTTCAGCCAGCCATCATGCTTATGGGGTTTCTTCAGGAACACAGGCTTGTGCTCCAACAGCAACGTTTACACCAACAGCTGCAGGGCTTAGATCCCACACTGATGTCTGGCAGGCCTTCCCGCCATCCCTGCAGGACATGATTGCTAACATTTATGCGCAGGGAATGGCGGTTGGGGCCCAAAGTGTGACACCCCCATTGCCACAGTCATACCAACCCAGGGACCTTTGGTCAGCACCACCGCCCCCACCTGGGCTGGATTCACTGGCAGAAGACACTGGGCTGCTGGAGGAGGACAGTGAGCATGGGAACAATGAACTGTCTGATGATGAGTATGCCTTTCCAGAACAGCCGCTCCTGCAGGGCTATTTAAGCCAACATTGTTTCGGCTACTCTTGCACAAGGTGAAACAAACCTTGGATGTGCCAGGTGCGGCAGCACCTCCGGATGCAGGTGATGGACTTAGAACTTCTGCTTCCCTGTGTAAGGAGCAGCCCAGGGAGTCCGATACTGTTCCGGCAATGGAGATATTCTTGGAGAACATCAAGCGCACCTGGCAACACCCAGCAGCGGCCCAAGGCCCTTCTAATGTAGAGCGTCGTTTCTACACATTTGATAGCGAGATGGAGAATCTATTACAGTTTCCGCTGTGGACAAGCCGGTAGCCACACTGGTGTCCAATGCCGCCTTTCCTTCCGAAACGGCGGATAGTCTTAAGCCGGATGAGAGACGGGCCGAAACCCTCCTGAAGAAGGCCCATCAGATGGCAGCTTGGGCCCTACGAGCTGCATCAACGGCATCCATCTTTAATAGGGCATCCATCATGTGGCTCCAGGAGGTTCAGGCTCGGATGGGACCTGAAGATCCTCGTCTTAAACAGGATCTCAACAAGCTCCTGGCTGCGGCCGAATTCTCGGCGGACGCTACCTTGCACGCAGCGAAATTTGCCGCAAGGGGCATGGCCTCTACAATTTCTTCTAGACGCCTACTTTGGCTTCGACACTGGCAGGCGGATGCCAAGTCGAAGTGGCGCTTGTCATCTGCCCCTTTCGAAGGCACGAAGTTGTTCGGGGAGGTGTTGGAGGCTGTTCTGGTGGAGGACAAGGACAAGAGGAAGGTCCTCACCAGATCCTCTAGGCGCCAGGATCGCAATAGTACCCCGTACCGACGCCGGCAGCCATTTCGATGGGACCCAGCTTCCGGAGTTACCCAGGCCTCCAGGCCTTATTCGCAGGGCCAATATGGTCAGTCCTATTCGTACCGCAACGACAGGACCTACTTCCAGGGCCGGGGCAGAGGATATCAATCGTCAAAACGGCCCTTTCGTGGTTCCAACCAGCGAGGTTTCCGTGGAGCCAAGTGACTCCACAGGGCAGGTCCCTTTGGGGGGGAAACTCCAAAGGTTTTGTACCGCCTGGACGGCCACAACCTCTGACGCTTGGATTTTGGACACAGTGACCCGAGGGCTCCGCCTCGAATTTTTATGTCTCCCACCTTCCCAATTTGTGCCCTGTCCAGTATCCGCCGATGCCGCCAGGCGGGCATTGTTGGAGCAGGAGATCGCACATCTCCTGGAGATCCACGCCATCGAGAAGGTGCCAACCCACATGGAGGGCATGGGGTTCTACTCCAGGGTCTTCATAGTACCCAAGTCATCAGGAGGTTGCAGGCTGATTTTGAACCTGAAGCGCCTAAACAGGTACGTGCTATACCGCAGGTTCAAAATGGCCTCCCTTCACACCATACTCGCGTCAATCAGAAACCGAGATCTCATGTCATCCATCGACCTGAAGGAGGCGTATTTGCATATCCCCATCCATCCGGGGCACCGGAGATACCTCCGGTTTTATGTCCAAGGGAAGCACTACCAGTACCGGGCAATGCCATTTGGCCTCTCCTCCGCCCCGCGTACCTTCACGAAGTTACTGGACTCGCTGATCGCCTTCTTACGGTCCCGATCGATAAGAATAATCGCTTACTTGGACAATATCCTCCTACTGGCCAGGGATCTGGCGACTGCGCAACGAGACCTACGAGCCACGTTAACACTGTTGCAGGAACATGGCTTTACAATAAACGAGGGAAAGAGTCACCTTTCCCCCACCTCCACTATTACTCATCTCGGCGCGGTGATAGGCACCACCACCATGGAAGTCTACCTGTCATTGGAACGACGACGCAACATTCAGACCTTAGTCAACAAGTTGCAACACCAGCGGATGGTGACGCTGGCCCTTTTATCCAAGGTGCTCGGGACACTAGTGTCATGCGTGGACATTGTTCCCTGGGCACGGTATCATTTTCGCACGCTGCAATGGACATTACTCCCATACCAGAAACGACGGGTCAGTCATACACACAGACTGGTCACGGTAGGAAGTCGCCTACGAGCCTCCTTGAAATGGTGGCAGTCCCGGGCAATACATCGAGGGTCTCCCTTTGGCCACTTACACCACGTCATTGTGACCACGGATGCAAGCCTCCTTGGTTGGGGGGCACATGTGGACCGTCATGTAACTCAGGGGTTGTGGCTTCCCCAGGACTTAACCCCAACGAATATCAACTTCCTGGAGCTGAAAGCGGTCCGTCTCGCCCTGCTAACCTTCACTCCGTTCCTTCAGGGAAAGCATGTGCTGATTCGTACGGACAATGTCGCGACCAGGGCGCATCTCAACCACCAGGGGGGGACCAGATCGCTCAGACTGATGGAGGAAACTCAGCTCCTCTTCGACTGGGCAGAGGTCCACCTGGCATCTCTCCACGCGGAGCACATTGCGGGGGAAACCAATACTCAGGCGGATTGGCTAAGTCGGCAAACAGTGGACCCAGGGGAGTGGGGTCTCACCCCGCTGTTGTTCCAGCAGGTGACCAAAAGGTTTGGCAACCCGACGGTGGATCTGTTTGCGACTACGTTCAATACTCAGCTTCCCCGGTTTTATTCCAGGTTCCCCATGCCGGGAGCCGAGGGGACCAATGCCTTGCACTCCCCGTGGCCCAAAGAACTGCTATACGCCTTCCCGCCAATACCACTTATCCCCAAGGTGATAGAGAAGATCATAGTGGAACAGACGGAGATCATCTTGATGGCACCCCATTGGCCGCGGAGGGCTTGGTTCGCCGACCTAATGGGACTCTCAATTGTTCAACCCTGGCGGATTCCGGACGACCAAATCATCCTCACTCAGGGAGCAATCTTCCATCCAGAGCCACAGTGGTTCCATCTGACCGCTTGGCGCTTGAGGGGGACAGATTGAGAGCCTGGCATATTCCTGAGAATGTCATCGCTACGATCCAGTCGGCCAGGAGGCCTTCAACGACTAGGATTTACCAGGCCACTTGGACCGCATTCACCACCTTTTGTAGGGATAGACATCAGCGACCGCAAGATGCTAGTGTGGTAGTGGTGTTGGAATTCTTACAATCCGGACTAGAGAAAGGGCTGGCTCCCAACACCTTAAAAAGGCAGGTGGCAGCTTTGGCAACGATTGTTCGACCTGAGAATGGCGGTTCGTTGGCTCACCATGCCTTGATCAGGGACTTTCTGAAAGGGGCTGCCAATAGGCATCCTCCACCAATACGACAATTTCCTACTTGGGATCTTACCATAGTTTTACAAGCGCTCACAGCGCCCCCATTCGAGCCGCTGAGGACGATTCCTTTAAGGATTTTATCCCTTAAGACAGCGTTCTTGGTGGCCATTACGTCGGCACGACGGGTGTCGGAACTGTCTGCCTTGTCAGTAAGGCCGGACCTTTGTACGTTTCATCCTAATAAGGTCGTTCTCTGTTTGAACCCAACGTTCATACCAAAGGTCAATACCCATTTTCACCGGACACAGGAACTTGTCCTGCCAGATTTCTGCGTGCATGGGTCACACCCACTGGAGCTTAAGTGGCATAAACTAGACGTGCGCAGAGCTGTGAAACTCTATATTAGGCACACTGCTCCTTTCCGCAAGTCTGAGGCTCTGTTTGTCTCTTTTGGTCAACATCGATTGGGCCTCAAGGTGTCTTCGCAGACCATTAGCCAGTGGTTGAAGCTTTGTATTACAGAGGCGTACAAAGCAGATTCCCGGACGTTGCCTAGTGGAATCACGGCTCATTCGACTCGTAGTGCCGCTACTTCAGCGGCATGGGCCACGCAGGCATCGATAGAGGACATCTGTAAGGCGGCCACGTGGGCCTCTCCTACCACCTTTATACGGCACTATAAACTGGACACATTTGCTTCGGCCGAGGCGTCCTTTGGGAGGAGAGTTTTGCAGCAAGTGTGTGATCCTACTAGGACATGATTCAATGATATCCCTCCCTGGAACACTGGAACTTGGGTATATCCCATGATGGACTCTCCTTCCAGAGACATGGGAGAAGAACCGTTGTACTCACCTGAACGGTCTTCTCCAGGTCCTGGAAGGAGAGTCCATACCCTCCCATTGAACCATGGTTTTTGTGGCATTCAGTTACTGGTTGTGGTTGGTTGTTAAATTTCTGTTATTACAGTGGAACCCCGACATAAGAGCTGCTCGACTTAAGAGCAACTCGAGATAAGAGCTGGGAGGGGAGAGATATTTTTGTTCTACTTACAAGCCCAAATTCGAGATACAAGCGCCAAGGAGCTGTCTCCTGAAGCCAAACGCTAACTTCCGCGTTCGGCTTCAGGAGACAGCTGCGAAGCGGCGCGCGTGTTTTAAAAGGTTGCAGCCGGCCTGGGGGGCTCGGGGGGGTGCTTGCAGCTTTCTTTCTTGCTCTTTTTCTTTCTCTCTTTTACCTTCCCTTCCTCTATTTCTTCTTTTCTTTCTCCTTCCCACCTTCTTCCCTCCCTCCCTCCTTTCACTCATTCCTCTCTTACTCTCCCTTTTCATAAGTTTCCTTGCTTCCTTCCTCTGTTCCTGTCCCTTCCCCCTTTCTTTCTTTCTTTCTTTCTTTCTTTCTTTCTTGCTCTTTTTCTTTCTCTCTTTTACCTTCCCTTCCTCTATTTCTTCTTTTCTTTCTCCTTCCCACCTTCTTCCCTCCCTCCCTTCACTCATTCCTCTCTTACTCTCCCCTTTCATAAGTTTACTTGCTTCCTTCCTCTGTTCCTGTCCCTTCCCTCTTTCCTTCCTTCCTTCCCACCCTCCATCCATTCATTCACCCATTCCTCTCTTGATCGCTTAAAGCCGGTCCCTGGTGCAAAAAGGGTTGGGGACCTCTGTCCTACAGGATTGGGTGGCAGAGAAGTTGAACATATGTAAATTTAAAAGTTTAAGAAAGTTTATAAGTTAAGTGAAAGAAACTTCATTATTCATTTATATGTACATGTACATTTCTTCATTAAAAACATGTCTTTCTGCATAATTTAGACTAACTTTGTGAGTTTTTTGAGGGCTGGAACCAATTAAAATTATTTACATTAATTCCTATGGGGAAAAGTCGTTCGAGATAAGAGCTGCTCGACTTAAGAGCCCAGGTCCGGAACGAATTAAACTCGTATCTCGAGGTACCACTGTACTTGAATTCGTTTTTTAAAACTGAGGTACAGGGGCAGCAAGGGGGCGGTACCTAATTAATATGATAATTATATTAATTTATAACTCAGTCCCTACCAATAAGACTCGAGCTAAACCCATGATGGACTCTCCTTCCAGGACCTGGAGAAGACCGTTCAGGTGAGTACAACGGTTCTTCAGTGACTTTCTCAGAGGTGTTACCGGTTTGTGGCCAGGAAGGTAAAACAAGTTGTATCAGAGAGTTTAATGTGTGGTTAAGGCAGTGGTGTAAAGCTGAAGGTTTTGGTTATGTAAGTCATGATGTCAGTAGGTGGTCTAATAGGGAGTTGTTTAAGAGGGATGGTTTGCATCCATCATACAGAGGTGCCCAGGTGCTCGGTGAGGAATTCAGAACTTTTTTGGACAGGCATTTAAACTAGGTAAAGGGGACAGAGATGTACCAGATGTGGAGGATTTCTGTCCCCGACCAATGAGGATAAATCAGTTTCTGGAAGCTTATGAAAAGGGAGCTGTAAATAAAATAGATGTAGTTGTTGATGATAAGGGGCAAACTAATAATGAAAATAATGTTCTTCGGGTAATGTACACAAATGCTCGAAGCTTGAGCAACAAGCTCTGTGAGTTAATGGCCATAATATCTAGAGATAATTTGGATCTGGTTGCCATAACTGAGACATGGTTTAAGGATTCTAATGAATGGGAAATATCCATACCAGGATATACACTGTATAGGAAGGATAGAATAGAGAGAAGGGGAGGTGGAGTAGCCATTTATGTTAAAGAAAGTCTAAAAACAATACTAATTCAAAATACATGTAAAGATCTGTAGACCCTCTGGATTTGCATGCAAAATAAAGACGGTTCTGTCATTAGAATTGGGGTGATCTATAGGCCTCCAGGGCAATCTGAGGAACATGACAACAAGATGGTGGATGAGATTACCCTAATGGCAGTAAAGGGAGATATTGTGGTTATGGGTGATTTCAACATGCCTGATGTTGACTGGAATATCCCCAGTGCCCTTACATGCAAAAGTAAGAATATAGTAGAGGCCTTTACAGGAGCAGCTATGGCACAGCTAGTTAAGACACCAACTAGAGGGGAGAATATTCTATATTTATTTTTTACCAATGGGAATCGGGTTTCAGAGGTCAAGGAGGGAGAAAATTTAGGTTGCAGTGACCATCTATGTTTGTGGTTTGATGTAAAAACTGATGGTGAGCAATCCTATACTGCAACCAAAGTATTGGATTTCAGAAAAATAAATTTTAATGCAATGGGGGAATATTTAAATAATGAATTAAAGGGGAGGGATAAAATGGCAGGAGCAAGCACCCAGTGGACTGTATTAAAAAAGGCCATCTTAAAAGCCACAAGACTTTATGTAAAGCAAGTAACTAAAGGTAAAAGGAAGAAGAAACCACTATGGTTTAGCAATGATGTAAGAAACATAGAAACATAGAAGACTGACGGCAGAAAAAGACCCCATGGTCCATCTAGTCTGCCCTTTTACTATTTCCTGTATTTTATCTTACAATGGATATATGTTTATCCCAGGCATGTTTAAATTCGGTTACTGTGGATTTACCAACCACGTCTGCTGGAAGTTTGTTCCAAGGATCTACTACTCTTTCAGTAAAATAATATTTTCTCACGTTGCTTTTGATCTTTCCCCCAACTAACTTCAGATTGTGTCCCCTTGTTCTTGTGTTCACTTTCCTATTAAAAACACTTCCCTCCTGAACCTATTTGCCGATGACTCTAAAGTGTGCAATAGGGTTGATATTCCTGGAGGGGTCTGTAATATGGTAAATGATTTAGCGTTACTAGATAAATGGTCAAAGCAATGGAAACTGCAGTTTAATGTTTCAAAATGTAAAATAATGCACTTGGGGAAAAGGAATCCTAAATCTGAGTATTGCATTGGCAGTTCTGTGTTAGCAAAAACTTCAGAAGAGAAGGATTTAGGGGTAGTGATTTCTGACAGTCTCAAAATGGGTGAGCAGTGTGGTCGGGCGGTAGGAAAGGCAAGTAGGATGCTTGGCTGCATAGCTAGAGGTATAACAAGCAGGAAGAGGGAGATAGTGATCCCCTTATATAGAGCGCTGGTGAGACCACATTTGGAATACTGTGTTCAGTTCTGGAGACCTCACCTACAAAAAGATATTGACAAAATTGAACGGGTCCAAAGACGGGCTACAAGAATGGTGGAAGGTCTTAAGTATAAAACGTATCAGGAAAGACTGAATGAACTCAATATGTATAGTCTGGAAGACAGAAGGAAAAGGGGGGACATGATCGAAACATTTAAATATGTTAAAGGGTTAAATAGGGTTCAGGAGGGAAGTGTTTTTAACAGGAAAGTGAACACAAGAACAAGGGGACACAATCTGAAGTTAGTTGGGGGAAAGATCAAAGGCAACATGAGAAAATATTATTTTATTGAAAGAGTAGTAGATCCTTGGAACAAACTTCCAGCAGAGGTGGTTGGTAAATCCACAGTAACTGAATTTAAACATGCCTGGGATAAACATATATCCATTGTAAGATAAAATACAGGAAATAGTATAAGGGCAGACTAGATGGACCATGAGGTCTTTTTCTGCCGTCAGACTTCTATGTTTCTAACTGTGCCAATTAAGTCCAGCCCCAAGCAGAACAATGCTAGTCCAAGAGCAACGGCCAATGAAAGGCATTTGAAAGCTCCCCAATCAAAATAAACCCACCCCAGAAAAATGGAGCCATAAATAATGAATAAACCAAGGAAGTTATTTGCTTAGACAACATCAACTATTTCTCTTTTCTCTTTCAGAAGGCTCCCTTTGCCAGATGTGGCCTGAAGAGGTGCCAGGCAGGAGAGAGGAGAAGAGTTCCAGAAGGCGAGCAGGTTTGCTGCTACCAATGTGACCCTTGTCCAGAAGGGACCATTTCTGATCAGACAGGTAAAGCAAACTTTCAATATAGATCTTCCAGGATCAAGGAAGTCATTCAATAGAAACAAATACAACGGTACCTCAAGATACGAACCCCTCGTCTTACGAACAACTCGTGATACGAACCCGGGGTTCAGAAAACTTTTGCCTCTTCTTACGAACTTTTTTCGAGTTACGAACCGGCGTTCGGAGACTGCTGGGAAGCCGCGCGGCTGTTTTAAAAGGTGACAGCCGGGCGGCGGGGCTTCCCAGAAGCCTCCCGAACGCCGGTTCGTAACTCGAACAAAGTTCGTAAGAAGAGGCAAAATTTTGCTGAACCCCGGGTTCGGTTCGGGAGGTTGCTGGGAAGCCCCCCAGGCCGGCTGCGACCTTTTAAAACACCCGCGCCGCTTTTCAGCTGTCTCCCGAGGCCGAACGCGGAAGTTCGGCTTTAGCGTTGGGCTTCAGGAGACAGCTGGGAAGCAGCGTGGGTGTTTTAAAAGGTCGCAGCCGGCCTGGGGGGCTTGCCAGCACCCCCCCGAACCCCGAACCCGGACATTCGGCAAAAGTTCGGGGGGGTGCTGGGAAGCCCCCCAGGCCGGCTGCGACCTTTTAAAACACCCGCGCCGCTTCCCAGCTGTCTCCTGAAGCCCAACGCTAAAGCCGAACTTCCGCGTTCGGCCTCGGGAGACAGCTGGGAAACGGCGCGGGTGTTTTAAAAGGTCGCAGCCGGACTGGGGGGCTTGCCAGCACCCCCCTGAACCACGAACCCGGAAGTTCGGCAAAAGTTCGGGGTTCGGGGGGTGCTGGGAAGCCCCCCAGGCCGGCTGCGACCTTTTAAAACACCCGCGCCACTTCCCAGCTGTCTCCTGAAGCCCAACGCTAAAGCGGAACTTCCGCGTTCGGCTTCAGGAGACAGCTGGGAAGCAGCGCGGCTGTTTTAAAAGGTCGCAGCCGGCCTGGGGGGCTTCCCAGCACCCCCCCGAACCCCGAACCCGGGTTCGGGGGGCTGCTGGGAAGCCCCCCTGGCCGGCTGTCACCTTTTAAAACAGCCGCGCGGCTTCCCAGCAGTCGCGGAAAGCCGGTTTTTTGCGGGGGGTTTTTGGTTGCACGGATTAATTGACTTTACATTGTTTCCTATGGGAAACAATGTTTCGTCTTACGAACCTTTCATCTTACGAATCTCCTCCTTGCACCAATTAAGTTCTTATCATGAGGTATTACTGTATCTAATTTTTTGGTACTTTGACATGCTTCACAATATATTTTTTTTCCAGTAGCTGCTTTTGGTTAAGGAATCCCAGGTCTCCTACCCCCACAGGCCACTTTCTCCACTCCTCAGCAGTTGAACAGGGAACAATTTATGTAGTCCCTCCTTGCACATCCAATCGTGCAGTTCAAGCTTTAATTTTGTATTTCAATCTCCCAGTTAAATGGTAGACGTGTTGGAAAATGAGGAGATTTATTGTTTGTTTGTTTATTTATTTATTTATTGATTGATTGATTGATTGATTGGATTTGTATGCCGCTGCTCTCCGCAGACTCGGGACAGCTAACAACAGCAATAAAACAGTATATATCAAAATCCAATACAAAAAACAGTTAAAAACCCATTATATAAAAACTAATCATACATATAGACATACCATGCATAAAATTGTAAAGGCCTAGGGGGAAGTGTATCTCAATTCCCCCATGCCTGGAGGCAGAGGTGGGTTTTAAGCAGCTTTCGAAAGGCAAGGAGGGTGGGGGCAATTCTAATCTCTGTGGGGAGTTGGTTCCAGAGGGCCGGGGCCGCCACAGAGAAGGCTCTTCCTTTATTAGAGTTGGAAGGGACCTTGCAGGTCATCTAATCCAGAGGTCCCCAACCTTTTTTGCACCAGGGACCGGCTTTAAGCTAGACCAGTTTTCCATGGCCCGGTGGGGGGGGGGGCTTTGGTCATATGGGGGTGGGGTTATGGAGGGGTGGAGCTTAGTGACGCAGCCCTCCACACTTCTCCACAGGGCGGGGAGAATCAGGAGGCTCCTTTGGCGGCTGGGGGCTGCCTGGCTTTGTGATTTTGGCTGGGGGGGGAGTTAGGAAGGTCCTACTTCTCCCCCCCCCAGCCAAAAATTCAAAGCCTATCTGCTGGATACGGGCGATGAGTGGGACAGAGCGGCGTGGAAGCCTCTTGCAGCAGCTGCCACAGCCACCGGCTTCGGCGCCGCTCGTCCCGCTCATCGCCCGTATCCAGCAGATAGGCTTTGAGTTTTTGGCTGGGGGGGGAGAAGTAGGACCTTCCTAACTCCCCCCAGCCAAAATCACAAAGCCAGGCAGCCCCCAGCCGCCAAAGGAGCCTCCTGATTCTCCCCTTTGAATCCCGCAGGCCAAGAGCACTCGGGCAGCAGCTTCTGCCAGACACGGGGAATGAGCGGGACGAGTGGCGCCGAAGCCGGTGGCTGTGGCAGCTGCTGCAAGAGGCTTCCGCGCCGCTCTGTCCCACTCATCGCCCGTATCCAGCAGATAGGCTTTGAGTTTTTGGCTGGGGGGGGAGAAGTAGGACCTTCCTAAAACCCCCCCCAGCCAAAAACTCAAAGCCTATCTGCTGGATACGGGCAATGAGTGGGACAGAGTGGCGCGGAAGCCTCTTGCAGCAGCTGCCATAGCCACCGGCTTCAGCACCGCTCGTCCCGCTCATCGCCCGTATCCAGCAGATAGGCTTTGAGTTTTTGGCTGGGGGGGGAGAAGTAGGACCTTCCTAACTCCCCCCCAGCCAAAATCACAAAGCCAGGCAGCCCCCAGCCGCCAAAGGAGCCTCCTGATTCTCCCCGCCCTGCCCGATGCCCCACCCTGTCCTGCATAATGTCCTCTGCCGGGAGGGCAGCGGTGCCGCGGACCGGCTAGAAAACCCCAACGGCCCGGTCCCGGTCCACGGACCGGTGGTTGGGGACCTCTGAGTAATCCAACCCCCTGCTCAAGTAGGAGTTCCTATACCACTTGAGACAGATGGTAGTAGTCCAATATCCCCTTGAAGGTCACAAGCGTTGGGGTTCTTACGACCTCCACTGGCAAGCTGCACCACTGGTTGATCGCTTTCACTATCAGAAAGTTTTTCCTCACTTCCAGGTTGAATCTCTCCTTCATCAGCTTCCATCCATTATTCCTTGTTTGGGTCTCTGCTGCCTTGGAAAACAGACAGATCCCCTCCTCTCTGTGGCATCCCCTCAAGTACTGGAACACTGCTATCATGCCACCACTGGTCCTTCTCTTCTTGAAACTGGCCAAACTCAGTTTTGAATGCTTTATTTATTTATTTATTTATTTATTATTATTATTATTATTATTATTATTATTATTATTATTATTATTATTATTAATTGGATTTGTATGCCACCCCTCTCCGCAGACTCGGGGGGGGCTAACAACAGTGGTAAAACAACATGTACAATCTGATTAATAAAAACAACTTAAAAACCCTTATTATAAAAAACCAAACATACACACAAACATACCATGCATAACTTGTAATAGCCTAGGGAGAAAGGATAACTTAACTCCCCCATGCCTGGCAACAAAGATGGGTCTTAAGTAATTTGCGAAAGACAAGGAGGGTGGGGGCTGTTCTAATCTCTGGGGGGAGTTGGTTCCAGAGGGCCGGGGCTGCCACAGAGAAGGGTCTTCCCCTGGGGCCTGCCAAACGACATTGTTTGGTCGACAGGACCCAGAGAAGGCAAACTCTGTGGGACCTTATCGGCCACTGGGATTCGTGTGATAGAAGGCGGCTCCGGATGTATTCTGGCCCAATGCCATGTAGGGCTTTAAAGGTCATTACCAACACTTTGAATTGTGACTGGAAATCGATCAGTAGCCAGTGCAGGCCGCGGAGTGTTGCAGAAACGTGGGCGAATCTAGGAAGCCCAACGATGGCTCTCATGGCCGCATTCTGCATGATATGAAGTTTCTGAACACTTTTCAAAGGTAGCCCCATGGAGAGAGCATATTTTCCAGCCCCTTTATCAACCTGGTTGCTCTCTTCTGCACTTTCTCTAGAATTTCTATGTCTTTTTTGTAGTGTAATGACCGAAACTGGATGCAGGAGTCTAGGTGTGGTCTGACCAAGGTTTTATAGAGTGATACTAGGACCTCTCTGGTTCTTGATTGAATCCCTCTATTTATGCACCACAGAACTGCATTGGCCTCTTTGGCTGCTCCTGCCCACTGCTGGCTCATGTTTAGTTAATCCCAATCTTGTCCTTAATGAAGGAGGATTTTCTCTTTTTTGATGCTCATAAAATGCTCAGTGGGACACACATGGTACCATTGAGTGGGGGATAATGCTTATGGCAGATGTGGCATAAAATCCTTATATAAAGTCTAAGAACTTTCATCTTATCATTTGATCTTGATTTCAGATGTGGCTTCCTGTGACCCCTGTCCCAAAGAGCAATATCCCAACAAGGACAAGGACCATTGCATTGTCAAGAAGATCCACTTCCTTGCCTATCAAGAGACTTTAGGATACACTTTAGTTTTCCTTACTCTTTTTCTCTCTGGGATCACATCTGCGATCCTGGTGATATTCCATAAACATCGTGACACACCCATCATCAAGGCCAACAACCGAGATCTCACATACATCCTCCTGGTCTCCCTCTTGCTCTGCTTCCTCTGCTCCTTCCTCTTCATTGGTCGACCTGGGAAACTTACTTGTCTCTTCCGACAAACTGCCTTTGCCATTCTCTTTTCCTTTGCAGTTTCCTCTGTCTTGGCAAAAACTGTCATGGTGGTTCTGGCCTTTGTGGCTACCAAACCAGGCAACAGGGCAAGGAAATTCTTAGGAAAACCATTGACCAACTCCATTGTCTTTGCCTGTCCCTTTGTCCAAATAGTTCTTTGTGCCACCTGGCTGATAACCTCTCCCCATTTCCCAACTTGGACTTCCACTCCTTGATAGGAGAGGCCATCTTGGAATGTAATGAAGGCTCAGCTTCGATGTTTTATACTGTCCTCTCCTACTTGGGTTTTTTAGCCCTTGTCAGTTTTACTGTGGCCTTTCTGGCTAGGAAATTGACTGACAGCTTTAACGAAGCCAAGTTCATTACTTTTAGCATGCTGGTCTTTTGCAGTGTTTGGATCACCTTCCTCCCCACCTACCTGAGCACCAAAGGGAAGTCCATGGTGGCTGTGGAGATCTTCTCCATCTTGGCCTCGGAATCTGGTCTCTTGGCTTGCATCTTTTCCCCCAAATGCTACATTATTCTAGTTATATTCTCTCTGAATTGCAGAGAGAATATAACGAGACACAAGAATCTCTGACTTATGCAGTGATTTTGGAAGACATTTTTGCATTTGATGTGGTATCTTTAAAGATGAAAATGAGCAAGCTCTTTTTTCTGTTAATATTTGGAAAATCAGTGATGTGGCTAATGACAAAATCTCTGTTAATCCCTAACAATCAGGCAATCTTTCATTTTTCATTAATTCCCAGTGAGCTTTCCCCAATGAGCCCCATATCAACATGAAAATAAACTTTGAAAATAACTTTTAAATGTGGATAATAATTTCCAGTGTGACATTTTCCTGGTTTATTTATTTTAATTAAAACATCTTAAAAATATTTCCAGATGGGCACTCTATTAGTGCTTTAAAGATGTTTATTTCCATGGATCTCTTTAGTGAGTTCCCTATTATTTCATTGAACAAATTATTAAGGGTTTTTTAAACTCTAGAGTTGAAACAATCCACATTGTTTTACTCTCTATTAGCTTAATATAGGAACACATTTATTAATATGTGAAGTAAATTTTAATGTATATTTTCCTTTGCCAGCCATTTCCCCCTTTTCCAACTATAATTATATATTGTAAGTGAGACTAAATGAAATACACCGATCAATCAATTAGAATAATTTATTCATGAACTATTCATCATTGAATGGGAAGGAAGACAATGTTGTATGATGTTCTCTTGCTTGTTCAATTAATTTACAGATGAAAGAGTACACAAAATACATGATGATCATGATAATGTTCTATCAATTAAGTTGTTTACATGTAGATCATAACCTACTACTAAATAAAGTGGAAAAATGTGGGGTGGACAGAAACACCACCAAATGGATTCCAAACTGGTTAAACCACACTCAACCAGTAGTGCTCAAAGGAACTAAATCTAAATGGATGTATGCAGTGGAGTACTGCAAGGGTCTGTTTTAGGCCATATGCTCTTCAACATTTATTTATTTATTTATTTATTTATTTATTTATTTATTTATTTATTTATTTATTTATTTATTTATTTATTTATTTATTTATTTATTTATTTATTTATTTATTTGATTTGTATGCCGCCCCTCTCCGTAGACTCGGGGCAGCTAACAACAGTAATAAAAAACAGCATGTAAATCCAATACTAAAACAACTAAAAAACCCTTACTCTAAAACCAAACATACAAACCAACAAACATACCATGCATATATTGTAAAAATCTAGGGGGAAAGAATATCTCAGTTCCCCCATGCCTAATAGCAGAGGTGGGTTTTGAGGAGTTTACGAAAGGTAAGGAGGGTGGGGGAAATTCTAATCTCCGGGCGGAGTTGGTTCCAGAGGGCCGAGGCCGCCAAAGAGAAGGCTCTTACCCTGGGCCCCGCCAAATGACATTGTTTTGTTGACGGGAACAGGAGAAGGCCCACTCTGTGGGACCTAACTCGTCGCTGGGATTCGTGCAGCAGAAGGCGGTTTCGTAGATACCCTGGTCCGGTGCCATGATGGGCTTTATAGGTGATGACCAACACTTTGAATTGTGACCGGAAACTGATTGGCAGCCAATGCAGACTGCGGAGTGTTGGTGTAACATGGGCATTTTTGGGAAAGCCCATGATTGCTCTCGCAGCTGCATTCTGCACGATCTGAAGTTTCTGAACACTGTTAACAGGAGAAGTTCCTGAGGATTGGAGAATGGCCAGTGTTGTGCCTATCCACAAGAAGGGCAGTAGAGAAGAAGCTGGTAACTAGAGGCCAGTTAGCTTGACATCAGTGGTAGTTAAAATGATGGAGACTCTACTCAAAAAGAGGATAAATCAGCACCTAAAAAACAATAACTTATTGGACCCAAATCAGCATGGCCAAATCAGCAAATCATGTCAGACTAATCTCATTGATTTCTTTGACTATGTCACAAAGGTGTTGGATGAAGGTGGTGCCGTGGATATTGCCTACCTGGACTTCAGCAAAGCCTTTGATATGGGTCCACATAAAGAGCTGATAGATAAATTAGTGAAGATTGGACTTAATCCCTGGATAGTTCAATGGATTTGCAGCTGGCTGAAGCGTAGACATCAGAGAGTTATTGTTAACGGCGAGTATTCTGAGCAGAGTCAGGTTACAAGCGGTGTGCCACAAGGGTCTGTTCTGGGTCCTATTCTTTTTAATATGTTTGTGAGTGACATAGGGGAAGGTTTGGTAGGGAAGGTTTGCCTATTTGCCGATGACTCTAAAGTGTGCAATAGGGTTGATATTCCTGGAGGCGTCTGTAATATGGTAAATGATTTAGCTTTACTAGATAAATGGTCAAAGCAATGGAAACTGCAGTTTAATGTTTCCAAATGTAAAATAATGCACTTGGGGAAAAGGAATCCTCAATCTGAGTATTGTATTGGCAGTTCTGTGTTAGCAAATACTTCAGAAGAAAAGGATTTAGGGGTAGTGATTTCTGACAGTCTAAAAATGGGTATCAGGAAAGATTTAATGAACTCAATATGTATAGTCTGGAGGACAGAAGGAAAAGGGGGGACATGATCGAAACATTTAAATATATTAAAGGGTTAAATAAGGTCCAGGAGGGAAGAGTTTTTAATAGGAAAGTGAACACAAGAACAAGGGGACACAATCTGAAGTTAGTTGGGGGAAAGATCAAAAGCAACATGAGAAAATATTATTTTACTGAAAGAGTAGTAGATCCTTGGAACAAACTTCCAGCAGACGTGGTAGATAAATCCACAGTAACTGTATTTAAACATGCCTGGGATAAACATATATCCATCCTAAAATAAAATACAGAAAATAGTATAAGGGCAGACTAGATGGACCATGAGGTCTTTTTCTGCCGTCAGACTTCTATGTTTCTATGTTTCTATGTTTTCAAAGGTAGCCAAACCTCTTCTGGGTAGCCTCCACACGATCCCGACATAGATGGCTACATTCTCTTTGATCTTCACCTTCGATGTTCCCCTTCGTGACAGCCTTCTTTCCACAATAGTCTTCATCAATGACTTGAAGGAGGGGATAGATGGGGAACTTATCAAATTTGCAGATGACACCAATCTGGCAGGAATAGCCAACACTCCAGAAGATAGGTGCAAAATACAGAAGGATCTTGACAAACTTGAACAATGGGTGCTATCTAATAAAATGTAATTCAATGGTGGAAAAAGTAAGGTTCTACATTTAGGCAAGAAAAACAAAATGCACTGGTACAATATATGTGGTACATTGCTCAACAGTAGTAACTGTGAGAGGGATCTTGGAGTCCTAGTGGATAACCATGAGCCAGCAGTGTGCAGCAGCTGCCAAAAAACCCAACACTGTTCTAGGCTGCATTAACGGAGGGAGAGAATCAAGATCATGTGAACTGTTAATACCAATTTATAAGGCCCTGGTAAAGCCACACTTGGAATCCGGCATTCAGTTTTGGTTGCCACAATGGAAAAAGGATATTGAGACTCTAGAAAAAGTGGAGAGAAGAGCAACGAAGATGATTAGGGGACTGGAGGCTAAAACACATGAAGAACAGTTGCGGAAACTGGACATGCAGGGGTGGGCAGCAGGCAGGACGGGGTGGAACGTAGTTTTCTGTTCCACCAGCAGAAATGAATCTGCGTGCACATTTCCAGCTGACCAGTGGCTCAGCTCTATTTTTTCTCCCTCCTGCTGCTGCTGCGTGCGCCTCGCTTCCTCCTCCTCCCCCTCCTCCTCCTCCTTCTCTCTTTTTCTCCCTTCCTCCCTCCTTCCCAGAAGATCTTTTGTAGCAGCGGGAAAAATCCCAGACATTTTGAAATTGAGAACATGCCCATTGATCATCAAGCATTCCTGTTAATTAGCTTAGAAGGATATCTTATCAGCCACTTACAATAAGCTTTCAACTCAAACTCCATGCATGTGGGGATCCCCAAAAAGTGAGGGTTTCTTTCTTTCCCCCTTGAAGCTGTAGATGGTGATAATAAATTAACGGCTTGTCACACTATCTATAGAAGGAGGGGTGAATTCAAAGGGGGAACAGAAGCAATTACCAAGCATTCTTCAGATTGCATTCTTCAGGGATGGAAGTGAAGAAAAGAGGGCCACCCTGAAAAACTCTGAATGGTTAAATGGACAAGTTGTGGATGGGGGACAGTTAGGATGGAACCTGATGCTGGGTGAAACCTCAGGTCTAGGCTTCCCTGTGAGGTTGTCAGCATGGCTCTGGAAATAAATTGGAACTTTGAAGAATACTTTGAGTTAGTTTCTAATTTAGTTTGGATGTTCTATGTTCGGATGTTTCCATGTTATCTGAAACCTTGACATTTTTAACCTAGAAATTAAGAACATAAGAACATAAGAAGAGCCCTGCTGAATCAGGCCAAAGCCCATCGAGTCCAGCATTCTGTGTCACAGAGTGGCCCACCAATTGTACTTCGGGATCTTGAGCAGAAAGAGAAGGCAAAACCCTCCCTTTCTTTTGACCCCCAACAAATGGTACTCAAGGGAATCCTGCCTGCCTCAACCAACACAGAAGTGGCACATGGACATCCGTTTCAATAACCACCGATACACTTGGCATCCATGAATCTGTCTAATCCTGCCTTGAAACTATCAAGGTTGACAGCTGTCATGACCTCTTCTGGAAGTGATGGTGTTCTGTCTGGGTCACTCCGGAAGCTATGACCAACCCAAAAAGATAAGCCAGACACACCAGTAAAAGGCAAAGGCAGTTTATAAAATTCAAAAGAAACACAGCTAACAGAAAATGTTCTTACAAACAGGAAAACACTGGAACTTCAAATATATACATGAAGGCAATAGTCCATGCAGCAATACAGGATTCTTGCTGCCAAGATGAGGCTGTAGATAGCAGACAGACACCTCCCATGGGTCTTCCAGACTGCTGGGCCACAAGCCAAGAACAGAGATGCCGAGAAACAAAGCAGGTCACCGTAACTCCAACTGATAACACTACACATGGCTTCAAGATCTTGCCTGCCTTTTAAACCCTGCTAATGAGGACCACACCCAAGCCCTGCTGTTCCTAATTCAATGCTGGTAATATTTCTTTAATTGCTCCTTCCTTTGCTCTGAACATCTCTGTCAAGTCAATGACAGCTTGTGCTTCATCACCTAATGACTCCAAGCTACTGGCTGGGGAGAGCCCCCCCCCCCCGGGCTGTCATGCTGTTCTTCCTCGTCCCATTCCTGACTGTATGCTCCCCCGTCCAACTGCTCAGCCCCCTCTTCTTAGCTGTCATCCTCCTCCGGGCATGGAGCCAGCAGAGACACAGCTGGTCCCTGATCAGCCTCAGGCTGAACCATAACAGATGGTGACCTCTTCTGGAAGTTAAGGTGATTAACCAATGGAACGGCCTGCCACTGGAGGTTGTGAACTCCCCAGTACTCAACATATTCAAGAGGAGATTGGACTGCCATCTGACTGGGGTGGTATAGGATTCCTGCTTCAGCAGGAGGTTGGACTAGATGACCTACAAGGTTTCTTTCAACATAAACAAACAAACAAACAAACAAACAAACCTATATTATAGCAGTCCTAAGCAAGGCAGAGCAATGCCATGCAGCAACAAAGCCCCCAGTACTGGGCATACCCATCATCCATGGTGGCTTGATTTTCTAGATCTAAAGCTGAGAATTTTCCTCTATTCAATAGAATTCAAGCACTAGCGCAAAATCTTGATAGCATTTCTTCTTATTTATTTATTAACTGGATTTGTATACTGTCCCTCTCTGTGGACTCGTATTTCTTGGTCAATCAATGGCTAAATAATTGAATATCATTGGGGTAAGATTGATTGACCCCTAACCCCCAACACTTCTCCCTTAGACTCTCCACAATTGACCTCTCCAGGTTCCTAAGAGGCCAGTTAGGGGCGTACATAAGTGCACTGTTGTGCCTTTCGTCCCCTGTCCAATTGTCTTTCCTTTCTTTCACCTGTCATATATATTCTCTTCCTTTCATATATCATCTCCTCTAAGTTCACCTTCACCCTCTTTTATATTATCACATGTCTATTTTCTTCCTATGTATTTATGCATTGGGCAAATGAATAAATAAAATAAATGAAAATGAAATGTTGTTATTGTTAGTTGCAAAGTCATGTCTGACCCATTGTGACCCCATGGACAAGGTACCTCCAGGCCTTCCTGTCCTCTACCATCCTTTGGAGTCCATTCAAGCTCATGCCTACTTATAAGAAAAAAGTAAAGACCTCATATCCTGGTAAGACCCCCTTTTCTGATAAAAGGGTAAAGGACTATGTTCAAATCCAAACCTGGTGTAGTTTGGCATACACATTAGCAATTAAACTTCATAAACTTTAATAAACAGGGTATTTTTACCCTAAGGGTGTATGATAGATGAAGAAAAAGGGGAAATCAGAGGGAGAGTAAAAGGGCAAGTTGACCCAATAAGACATAAACTTGGAACATAAGCTCATGTACAAATCACCAGGACCAGATGGACTACACCCCAGAGTCCTAAAGGAATTAGCAGAGGTAATCACCGAACCACTTTATCACATCTTCCAAAGATTATGGCTCACAGGAGAACTACCAGACGATTGGAAATGAGCCATTGTAGTCCCCATCTATAAAAAAGGCAAAAAAAACCCCAGACCCAGGAAATTATATCAATATCCGGGAAAATAATAGAAAAAATAATCAAGAAACAGCTCTGCCACCACCTAGAGACAAATGACATGCCAACATGGGTTTGTCAGGAACAAATCATGCCAACCCAACCTCATCCCATTCTTCAATACTGTGACCAAATCAATTGACCAGTGCAACCAGTGGGCATAGTATACTTGGATTTTAGTAAAGCTTTCAATAAGGTTGACCACAATCTACTACTCCGCAAACTAGAGAAAAGTGGGATAGACAGCAACACTACCAGGTGGATTGGGAACTGGCTGACCAATCGTACCCAACGAATAGTCATAAATGGCTCCATGTCCACATGAAAAGAAGTAAGCAGCAGGGTACCACAAGGATCAGTCCTAGGCCCAGAATTTAACATCATCATCAACAACCTAGATGAGGGAGTAAAAGGGGAATTAATTAAATTTTCAGATGACACCAAGTTGGTGGAAGTAGCCAATACCCCAGAGGATATAGAATAGATAGAACAGAATTTTTTATTGGTCAAGTGTGATTGGACACACAAGGAATTTGTCTTGGTGCAGATGCTCTCAACGTACATAAAAGAAAAAGAGACATTTGTCAAGAATCATGTGGTACAACACTTAATGATTGTCATAGGGGTCAAATAAGCAATGAAGAAACAATCAATATTAATAAAAATCTTAAAATACAAGCAACAAGTTACAGTCATACAGTCCTAAGTGGAGGAAAGGAGAGGAGGGGGTCACCCTGTTTTCCATAGCGCCAGAGGGCCAGACAAGGAGGAACAGATGGAAGTTGACCAAGGAGAGATTCAAACTGAAAATAAGGAAGAACTTTCTGACGTTGAGCATCATCAATCAATGGAATGGCTTGCCTGTGGAGGTTGTGAACCCCCCCATCATTAAAGACTTTCAATAAGAGATTGGACTAGAATATATCTGGGAGGGTATAGGGTCTAGACCTACTGGGTCCCTTCCAACTAATAAATAAATAAATGGACCTGACCCAAGCAGTACAGGGTCCGACTCATGAGGGGGGGCATGCACCCGACATGGTATTCCTCTCTGAGCAACTGAGTAATGGTCTGAGACTAAGGGGCTTAGAAGTGTTGCCTTTGTCATGGTTAGACCATTTTCTACTGCGGCTTGACTTCCTGGCTCCATTCCTTCCCCGCAGGGAGGCGGAACCGATTAAGCTGTTCCGCCCCAGACGCCTGATGGATCCAGAGGGCTTTCAGAAGGCGCTTGGGGTTATTCCAGATACACTCGTACACAGTTCGGCAGAGTCTCTGGCTGAGGCCTGGAACAAGGCTGCAGCGGAGGCTCTTGACCGAATTGCGCCGTTGCAACCTCTCCGCGGCACTAGACCCCGTAGAGCTCCATGGTTCAACGAGGAGCTCCGGGAGTTGAAATGCCAGAAGAGATGTCTAGAGAAGCGATGGAGGAAGAGTAAGTCTGAATCCGATCGAACACTTGTAAGAGCACATGTTAAGACTTACAAAGTGGCACTCAAGGCGGCAAGATGTGCGTATCATTCCGCCTTGATTGCATCAGCGGAATCCCGCCCGGCCGCTCTGTTTAGGGTGACCCGCTCCCTTCTTAATCAGGGGGGAGTTGGGGAGCCCTTGCAGAGTAGTGCCGAGGATTTTAACACGTTTTTCGCTGATAAAATCGCTCAGATCCGAGCAGACCTCGACTCCAATTGGAATACAGAGTCGACTGACAACGAGTCAGTTGAGGTGACTGGGGCATGTACTTGTCCACCTGTCTGGGAAGAGTTTGATCTGGTGACACCTGATGAAGTGGACAAGGCCATTGGAGCTGTGAGTTCCGCCACCTGTTTACTGGATCCGTGTCCCTCCTGGCTGGTTTCGGCCAGCAGGGAGGTGACACGGAGCTGGGTCCAGGAGATTGTCAACGCTTCTTTGGGGAGGGGGTCCTTCCCGGATCCCTACAAGGAGGCACTTGTGCGCCCCCTCCTCAAGAAGCCTTCCCTGGACCCAGCCATTCTCAACAACTATCGACCAGTCTCCAACCTTCCCTTTATGGGGAAGGTTGTTGAGAAGGTGGTGGCGCTCCAGCGGTCCTTGGAAGAAGCTGATTATCTAGGTCCTCAGCAGTCAGGATTCAGGCCCGGCTACAGCACGGAAACTGCTTTGGTCGCGCTGATGGATGATCTCTGGCGGGCCCGGGACAGGGCTTTATCCTCTGTCCTGGTGCTTCTTGACCTCTCAGCGGCTTTCGATACCATCGACCATGGTATCCTTCTGCACCGGCTGGAGGGGTTGGGATTGGGAGGCACTGTCCTTCAGTGGTTCTCTTCCTACCTCTCTGGTCGGTCGCAGTCGCTGTTAGTGGGGGGTCAGAGGTCGACCTCTAGGTTACTCCCTTGTGGGGTGCCTCAGGGGTCGGTCCTCTCCCCCCTACTATTTAATATCTACATGAAATATATCATTATCATTATTATTTAAATCTCTACCTCTACTCTACCTCTACTCTACTCTTAGAAATTGTTTATCTAGAATACCTACAAGAATTGACTTAACTATTATTCAACCATATAACTATTGATTTCCTAACCATTAACTAATTAATTGTATACTATATATTGTGCATTGTATATTGGATATTGATTAAGTATTAAGTATTGATTAAGTATTAAGTATTAAATGTTACAGTTTTAAGTATTACATATTAAGATATTAGATATTAAGGATTAAATAAATAAGTTAGAATATCAAATATAAATTAGAAAAGGATAAGCTAAGATAGATTAAATATAGTTTAAGTATTGGAACACCGATAATAATTGAAAGCATTACCCTTACCTCTTTTCTCTTTTGAAAAATAAGTTGTATAAATTGATTGGATCGACTGTTACATATTGAACTAACTCTTAAAGAGTAATTTGATTGATTGATTAGATATTGAATAGATTGATTAGATATTGAATTAAGCATTAGAAAGCTAAAACTTATCACAAATGGCAACTCAACAAACATTAACTAAGTCGTTGAGAAGGGGTAATTTAACCTTACTATCACCAGCTGTGCAGAAATCCTCATCAACTTCCGATATTGTTACAGGAGAGATTAAAGATCAGACACCCTCGCTTCAAAGTTTACAAAATTCCCTAGACAAAATTCAAGAATTTATGATAAAACAACAGGAGTCCTCTAACAAAACCCAAGAAACTATAATTAAAAACCATCAGGAGACACAAAAAAAATTCGAGGAAGTAAATGAAAATTTTGCCAAATTTAATAATATAATAGAAAGTGTTAAAGAAGCAGTAGACCAACAGGAAATTAAAATACAGCAAATGGAAGAGACAACCGAAGCGAATAAGTTAAGATTAACTAAAAATGAAGAAGACCTCAGGAGGGTAAACAAAGATTTAGAAGGGGCCATTGCCCAATTAGAATTTGAAAAAGCCTCATTTTATCTTAGGCTACAAAATATACCAGAAGAAAAAGGGGAGAACTTGTCTGCGACCGTAGTTGAACTCTTCGCTGAAAAGTTAAAAATAAACAAAAACGAACTAATTAACCACGTAGACGAGGTATATCGAGTACAAACTAATTACACACGTCGCCATCAACTCCCCAGAGAGATCCACCTTAGATTCACCAAAAAAAACCTGAGAGATGAGATATATAGGAATACCAGAGGGGTCTTATCGTATAAAGGAAAAGACATCATTGTATTGAAACAAATACCCAAAAGAATTAGGGAACAAAGGAGGGATTACCATTACTTTACAAACAAATTAATAAAAAACGAGATACAATTTAGATGGTTAGTGCCAGAGGGGGTAATGGTAACGTGGAAGGGGAAGAAAATAAATATAGAAACACTAGAACAAGCAGACAAATTTATTCAAGAACATCTGAAGAAAGAAGGGGAAAGTAGCACGGAACTGGAGACAACAAGCCAAGAGGAGGGAGAGATAGAGGAAGAGAGAACAGACAAGATAAGCAAGGGGAAAGGGGAGAAAACAGAAAACTACAGAGAGCTTAGAAGCAGCAAAAGGGCAAGATAGTTGACGAAGAATGAATAAAGAAATTAAATTATTTTCGGTGAATATAAATGGAATGAACTCTCCTCAAAAAAGAGGACAAACATTTACAAAACTAATAAAACAAAATTTAGATGTAATATGCCTTCAGGAAGTCCATGTAAAGAAAAAGGATAAGAAAGTATTGGAATACCCGAAACTGGGGAAACTATTCACATCACTTGCAAATGAAAAAAAGAGAGGAATTGCACTATATATTAAAAGCTGGTTAAATCCAAAAGTAATTGACAGTGATGAAGAGGGTAGAATACTTATAATAGAAATCAAAAGGTATAGTGGTTTTAGCAGGTGATTTTAATTTGGAATTAACAACAGGGAAGGGGGATAAGAAAAAGTTACATTTAAATAAAATTAATATGATGGACCTTCATCAAAATGTGGTTAAAAGAGATACTTTCTATTCTGCAAGACATAATAAATTTAGCTGTATAGATTACATGTTAATTAATAAAACAGATAAGGTTAAGTTGAAGAAAGCAGAAGTGAAAGCCATCTGGCTATCAGATCATGCTCCTACGTTAGCTGTGTTAGAAATAGGGGTTTGTAACAAACAAAGAATTTGGAGGTATAACCCCATTGTCTCTGCAAATGAGGAGAGCAGAACTAAATTACAAAAGGAACTCAATGGATTTTTTAGTATTAATGCAACAGGCGAGGTTAAAGAAACAATGGTCTGGGATACACATAAAGCAGTGATGAGAGGTAACTGCATTAGTACGGAAGCTTTCCTTAGGAAATCCTGGAATGTTAAGAGGAATAATCTATTAAAAGAGATAGAATTAATCCAAGAAACCTTAAAAATTACAAGAAACAGAGAATGGAATTTATTACTATCATTTAAGAAGAAGCAATTGCAATTACTTGATGAGGAAAATTGGAATAAAATGAAGATGGTTATGAAACATAGAATTAGAAGCTGGAACAAGAAATCTATGAAGCAAATGGTACATTATTTAAAAAAAAGAAAAGAGAAATCTTTTATCTCTGCTTTAAAAGATAAGGATGGTCTAATAAAACGTAATACTGTAGAAATGGAAAAAGTAATGAGAGACTTTTATGGGGAATTATATAAAAAAGAGTATGTTGTTTCACAAACTTCAGAGGTTAAAAAGCAATTAAAGAAAGAGGACAGTCAAATGTTAAATGCAAAAATTACAAGTGAGGAGATATCTAGAGTTATTAAGGGATTGAAACCTGCTAAAGCTCCTGGTCCAGATGGTTTTACAGCTGAATATTATAAAGTGTATATGAATGAATTATTACCGTATATGGAGAAATTGTTTAATAATGTAATGGAAACTTTTGAAACTCCACAGACGTGGAAAATGTCAGAAATTATAACAGTCCCAAAACCAGATCGTGATTTAACGGATCCTAGTTCCTATTGCCCTATTAGCTTGTTAAATCAGGACTACAAGATATTTATGAAAATATTGGCAAATAGGGTGGAGAATATATTACCAAAAATAAGTGGAGAAGATCAATATGGATTTGTGAAAGGAAGGAAAATCTTTGAACCAATAAGAAACGTGATTAATGTTCTACATCATGCTACCAGTACCAAAAGGAAATTAAGCATTTTAAAATTAGATGTTTATAAGGCCTTTGATAAAGTTAATCATGAATACCTATTTCAACTATGTAAAGATTTAAATATGGGAAATAAATTTTGTAAAGTTATAGAAACAATATATAAGGATAATGTAGCTCAAATTAGAGTAAATGACAATAGAACAGAAATGATTAAAATTCAAAATGGAACTAAACCGGGTTGCCCATTATCCCCAATGCTATTTGCATTAGCAATCGAGACCTTAGCAAATAAAATTAGAAAATCAGAGATAATATGCTTAAATACTGGCCCCAAAGAGCAAATTGAAATTCAAAAAATCTCAGGATTGAAATTAGGTTGTAAAAAAATGAAATATTTGGGAATTTGGTTATTTAAAAATCCATCCAAAATAACAACGGCCAATTATAACTTAATATGGAAAAAAATCCAGAAGCAGATCAAAAATTGGAAGGGAAAAAATTTAGGAAGAATGGCTAAGATAAGGGCCCTTAAGATGATGATAATACCAAAGATGATGTATTTGTTTCAAGTTTTACCGGGCAGTTTTCCTGAGGCAAAATTAAGAGAATGGGATAATAGACTAAACTTTTGGATTGAAGGAGAGAAAAAATCTAGAATAAGGAAGCATTGGCAGTATGCACAAGAAAAAGAAGGAGGTTGGGGAAGCCCATCTCTAGTAATATATAGAAATGCATTTCAAATTGAAAGGTTAATCGAGCTACAGTTATGGGGGGAAAAGAAATGGGTAGAATTAGAAAGAGAAATTAATAATATAAATAATAAAGAATTATTATTTAAAAGTTGGAATAGAATTGAAATCAGTACCCTAAGTGATTCTTTTAAAGCATGTTTAGAAATATGGCTTAAATGGCAGAGGACAAGTGGAATAAAGTTATCCAAGCTATCAACGTTGCATGCACTGAATATAGGGGATGAGGCTAATTTAATTAGAATCATTAAAATATTAAATAGTAAAGGGGTAATGAGAATGGAACAGCTATATGAGAAAGATGGAAGAGTTAGTAGAACTAGATTGGAATGTTTGATCGGTAAACAGCAATGGTTGCAGATTAATACAATATGTACATGTTTAAATAAAAGTGAGAATAAAGAAGCCTTCTTACGAGAAGAAAATAACTTGGAAAAAATAATAAGGGTAAAGATAAATGAAAGTAAAGGACAAGCCAGTAACATATATAGAATGCTATTGCAGAGGCAAGAAGAGGTAGTTAAAAGTTTAACAAGATGTTGGCAGGATGACTTACAAATAGACGAAAGAGAAATGGAAGAAATAATAGTAAACATATATAAGATTAAAAACACGAGAGTTAAAGAGATGAGAAGAAAAATCTTACATAAGTGGTATTATACACCTGCACAACTTGCATACTTCCAGGGGAAAGAGAAAGGTAAATGCTGGCATGGATGCCAGAAAAAAGGAATCTTTATGCACATGATCTGGGAATGTATAGAAATACAGAAATTCTGGAAGGTAGTCCAGAATGAAATTAATAAAATGTTAAATATTAATTGGATAATTACAAAAGAAACAGCAATCTTAATTAAATATAGGGAACTAGGAGAATCTAAAGAAATTAAAACTGTAGCATTGGAAAGTGCTCAAGCGGTGATAGTATTAGGATGGAAAGACTCTACAAAATGGACACTACAGAATTGGTATTGGTACATGGTGGATTACATACATTTTGAAATTATGGAAATAAGATTAAATAATTTTGATGAGAATAAACTAGAGAAGCTGATGGTGCGATGGAACAAGGTAAAAGATTATATGTTAAGTAGAATCTGTGATGTAAATACGAAAAATAAACTACAATCACTCTTTTAGTAAAAAAAGCGTTCAAGATAGAGCCAAGGATCAATAGATAGACAAATAACTCAAAAGTCTTTGAATCCTCCTATAGGGGTGGTGGGGGTGACGGTGTGTGTGTGTTGTTTGGTGATGGGCACATGCACTGTGCACTGTTATATGTTTGTTTTTTGTAAACCTATAAAATCAATAAAATTTATTAAAAAAAAAAAGAAATCGAAATTAAAAAAAAAACAAATTTAATTGTGATTTATGCTCCCAATAAAGACCAAATTTTTTTTAATAAAAAGTTGTACCAAAAAATAATAAAAATTGAAAAAGGAAATATCTGTGTGATTGGGGACTTTAATATAATAATAGATTACGACAAAGACTATAAAGGTAAAGAAAAGAGTAAAAAGAAAAAAACAATACCAGAAAAACTCAAAGATATTATAGAGGAATTTAAATTAAAGGATACATGGAGGGAAAGACACAGGGATGAATGTAAATATACTTATTATTCACACCCACACGACTCATGGTCTAGATTGGACATGATATGGACAAACATAGAATTACAACAAGAGATAATATCAGCAGAAATAGAACCCAACTTTTGGGCAGACCACAACCCAGTAAGTATTATAATTAGAGGAAACCAAACCAAAAAAAATAGATGGACAATGAATACAAAAATTATACAAGAAAACAAATACAAAGAATTTTCAAAAAAAGAATTAGATATCTTTCTAGAAAAAAATTGGAATGAAGACACAACCATACAAAATATATGGGACACAACCAAAGCATATATAAGGGGGATAACCATTGCATACACTAGTAAAAAAAATAAGGATAAAAATAGGGAGATGAGAGAAAATCAAAAAGAATTAGAACAAATAGAAGCCGAATGGATAAAAGATCCAAAAAAAATCGAACGAAAAGAAAAAAGAGATGTAATTAAACACAAGATAAACTTGATAGCACAGGAAGAAATAGCCCAAAAAATCAAAAGTGTAAAACAAAACTACTTCGAACATGCAAACAAACCGGGAAGGTGGCTTGCCTATAAAATTAAAAAACAGAAAGAGAAGAAATATATCCAACAACTGGAAGATGAAAAGGGAAAAAAACAAATTGACATAGAAGAGAAAAAAAAGATAATACAAAACTATTTTCAACAGCTATATAGGAAAGATGATATAAAAGAGGAAGAAATAGATCAATATTTGAACGAGATCGAACTACCCCAAATATCGGAGATTAACATAGATAGAATGGATAAAACCATAACTATGACAGAATTAGAGCTAGCAATTAAAAAACAAAACAATAACAAAACCCCAGGAGTAGATGGAATACCAGCCGAATATTACAAAGAAATATACGAATCAGTCAAAAAATTATTACTACAGATGCTGAATGAGGTGTTAGATAAAGGAGCAATGCCTGAATCCTGGAAGGAAGGGTTAATAACACTAATACCAAAAGATTTGGAACAAAGATATTTAATAAAACAATACAGACCAATTGCATTACTAAACGCAGATTACAAAATCTTCACAACAATATTAGCAGAAAGGTTTAAAGGGATAATTAACGAAATCATACATCCGGACCAGAACGGCTTTTTACCAAACAGAAATATAAAAAATAATCTGAGAAACATTATAAATATTTTAGAATACTATGAGGCAAACCCAGGAAAGAATTTGGCATTAATATTTTTAGATGCGGAAAAAGCATTCGATAATTTGAATTGGAACTTCTTTATTAAACAACTGACTAAAATGAAATTTAAAGAAAAATTTATAAAAGCAATCAAGACGATATACTCTGCACAATCGGCAAAAGTTATAATAAACGACCAATTAACGCAAAATAGAAAAATAGAAAAGGGAGTACGGCAAGGATGCCCCCTTTCCCCATTAATATTTATTTTGGCCATAGAAATTTTATTAAATCAGATAAGGTTAAATAAAAATGTTAAAGGATTAAATTTGAAAGGACAAGAATACAAAATTCAGGCATTTGCCGATGATCTAGTATTCAATATAGAAGATCCAGTTGAATCAGGGGAAGTTTTATTAAAGGAGATCACTGAATTCGGAAAAGTAGCAGGACTTAAAATTAATAAACAAAAAACCAAAATACTGACAAAAAATTTAACAAATACAGAGAAGAAAATATTAGAAGACAGATTAGGCCTACAAATAGTAAAAACAGTTAAGTATTTGGGAATAAAATTAACAGCAAAAGCAATCACAATAAAGGAAGATAATTATACGGTTTTAATAAAAGAAATAAAAAAAATTAGAAAAATGGAACAAATTGCCTATCTCGCTCATAGGTAGAATCTCAACAATAAAAATGTCCATCTTACCCAAGATTCTATATCTATTTAGGACGATTCCAATTATATTAAGAAAAGACTTTTTTCAAAAATTAAATAGAATGATTACAAAATTCGTCTGGGCCGGAAAAAACCTAGAATTAGAATACAATATCTACAAGATAATATCAAACAAGGAGGATTTGCACTACCAGATTTCGAATTATATTATAATGCAGCAATTATGGATTGGTTGAAAGATTGGTTTAAATTGGAAAATAAAAGACTATTAATACTGGAAGGACACGATATGAGAACAGGGTGGCATGCTATCCTGTGGGAAAATAAAGAACAAACACATAGTTATTTCAAACAACATATAATAAGAAACTCGTTATACACAACTTGGAAAAAAATCAAAAAAATGTACTACCACCAAATTCCCAAATGGTACTCAAGCTTAGAGGCGACGGTATACCCAAACTCAAGAGAACTAAACAAAATGTTAAATTATTATCAAATATTAGAAAAAAATGGGGAATTAAAAACCAGGGAACAATTAGAAGAAATTGGAATCAAAATCGATTGGTGGGCGTATAACGTAATTAAATCAAAATATCAAGAAGGGAAAAGGAAGGAAATACAAATAAAAGAGATAGAATTAGATAAGATAATTTTAGGCCAAGAAAAGAAAATGATTTCCAAAATATATAGATATATGCTACACTACAAAATGGAGGAACACATCGTTAAAAATAGTATACATAGTTGGGGCAAAAATTTTGGTTATAGCATAGATTTAGATAAGTGGGAATAAATTTGGACTAAAAACTATAAATTAACAAAATCTACAGCTTATAAGGAAAACATATACAAAATGTATTATAGGTGGCACCTTCCACCGGCAACATTAGCCAAAATGTATAAAGGAACAAACCCAAAATGTTGGAGGTGTAAAAAAAATGGGGACCTACTACCACATTTGGTGGACCTGCTCAAAAATGAAAAAATTCTGGAACAAAATGCAGAATTGGATAGAAGAGATTTTACAAATGAAGATAAATAAAAAACCTGAAGCCTTTCTCCTGGGAATTATAGATCAAAAAATTGAAAAAAACAAACATTACTTATTAATTCATATATTGACAGCAATTAGAATAACGATAGCTCAAAATTGGAAGCAACCCGAACCACCTGAAGACGATTTGATAATTAAAAAAATATTAGACTGTGCTGAATTTGACGCATTAACAATTAAATTAAAAAATAAAGAGGATTCCGAACATGATAAAACCTGGATACATCTTTATACCTGGTTTAAGAAAAGAAATAAAATTCAAAAGAAAAAATCAAATTAACAATACTTTATATCCTTTTTATTACATAGAAAAAAAATACAAAAGACATATATACAAAAAACCTTTTTATAAAGAAAGATCTGTATGATATTAAAGAAATTAAATATGAATAAAAGAAGGCAGATAAGAAAGAATTAAATGATTTAAAGAACAGTGACAACCTACAAGAGAAAATGGTATACGCTGAGGACACAACATACTTCACCAGAAAATAATTTAAAATCAAAAATCATTCAAAACTTACCTCCTGAAGGGAATACAAGTACAAATATTATAAAATATGCTAAGTGAATAGTTATTGTTATTAATGTACTTAAATAAGCAATTAGATCTTTTTTAAAAGAATATTTTCTTTTTGTTTGTTTGTTTGTTTGTCATGTTTGTTTGTTCGTTTATTTGTTATGCGTTGATTTAGCCTTGTATTAATATAAAACAGATATTGTATGTAAATGTGTATATATTTGTAATAAAAAATAATAATAAAAAATAATAATATCTACATGAAACCGCTGGGTGAGATCATCCAAGGGCATGGGGTGAGGTATCATCAGTATGCAGATGATACCCAGCTTTACATCTCCACCCCTTGTCCAGTCGGCGAAGCAGTGGAAGTGATGTGCCGGTGCCTGGAGGCTGTTGGGGTCTGGATGGGTGTCAACAGACTCAAGCTCAACCCGGATAAGACAGAGTGGCTGTGGGTTTTGCCTCCCAAGGACAATTCCATCTGTCCGTCCATCACCCTGGGGGGGGGGAGTCACTAACCCCCTCAGAGAGGGTTCGCAACTTGGGCGTCCTCCTCGATCCACAGCTCACATTAGAGAAACATCTTTCAGCTGTGGCGAGGGGGGCGATTGCCCAGGTTCGCCTGGTGCACCAGTTGTGGCCCTATTTGGACCGGGAGTCACTGCTCACAGTCACTCATGCCCTCATCACCTCGAGGCTCGACTACTGTAATGCTCTCTACATGGGGCTACCTTTGAAAAGTGTTCGGAAACTTCAGATCGTGCAGAATGCAGCTGCGAGAGCTATCATGGGCTTTCCTAAATTTGCCCATGTCACACCAACACTCCGCAGTCTGCATTGGTTGCCGATCAGTTTCCGGTCACAATTCAAAGTGTTGGTTATGACCTATAAAGCCCTTCATGGCACTGGACCAGAATATCTCCGGGACCGCCTTCTGCCGCACGAATCCCAGCGACCAGTTAGGTCCCACAGAGTTGGCCTTCTCCAGGTCCCATCAACTAAACAATGTTGTTTGGCGGGACCCAGGGGAAGAGCTTCTCTGTGGCAGCCCCGACCCTTTGGAACCAACTCCCCCAGATATCAGAGATGCCCCCACCCTCCTAGCCTTTCGTAAGCTCCTTAAAACCCACCTCTGTCGTCAGGCATGGGGGAATTGACATGTTCCTCCCCCTAGGCTTATAAAATTTATGCATGGTACGCTAGTGTGTATGATTGGTTTTAACTTGTGGTGTTTTTTAAATTAATTTAAATATTGGATTTGTCTTACATTGTATTGCTCTTGCTGTGAGCCGCCCCGAGTCTGCAGAGAGGGGCGGCATACAAATCTGATTAAACTTAAACTTAAATAAACAAACAAACAAACAAACAAACAAATTCTCTTCTGGCATTTCATTCCCCATAGCTCCTCAGTAAACCAAGAAGAACTCCAGGGTCTGTTGCCACAGAGAGGTTGCAAAGGGGCAATTCAATCTAGAACCTCTGTCGCAGCCGTATTCCAGGCTGTAGCAAGAGACTCTGCTGAACTGTGTACAAATGAATCCGGCAAAACCCCAAGCGCCCTTTGAAAACCTTCTGGATCCATCAGGCGTCTGGAGGGAACCTCCTAATTTGTTCCACCTCCCTGCAGGGAAGGATTGGAGCCTTAAAATCAAGCCGCAGTAGAAAATGATCTGACCATGACAAAGGCAACTTGCCTGTTTGATAGGAACACAGTTATCCAGTCATGTAGGGAACCTGAGATGCCATAGGATTTGAGTTTTTTAGAAGTAGTTTGTCATGAACTACTGAGTCGAAGGCTTTACAGAAGTAAATGTAAATTGCATCTATTGATTTTCCTTGATCGAGATGTGTATCCATGTGTTATTATTATTATTTTTAATTATTTATTAAATTTGTATGCCACCCCTCTCTGTAGACTCGGGGCTTGCATGTTCTTGCAGTGAAGGAGTTGCAGGTTACAAGATAATTTTTTTCTGAAACCAAATTATTTGTTTGAGAGGAAGTTGTTAGTTTCTAGGTGGAGGATAATTGATTGGTTTATGACTGATTCCATGACTTTGCATGTGACGCAGCATAGAGAGATTGGTCTGTAGTTTCAACTTTGTCAAATCTACTTTGTCAAATGCCTTAATTGATGCCTGAGTGCACTAAATGTCCACATAATTTCACTGATCCGTTAGTCACTTTGCCAAAGAACACATGAAAACTTTGTCTGAAATATTGTAGGGTTTCCTGCTTGAGCATAGGGTTGGAATACAACATCTCCAAGGTCCCTTCCAAGTGTTTTCTTCTGTTTTCCCCTTTCTATTGTACAAAAAGAACATAGTGCTAACTTGGTATGACAATCGCCTTTCCTTATAATTATCAGAAGAAGAGTAATTCTTAATGTATCCCCTCTGGATTTCTACCCACAAAAATCTTCCAAAATAAAATCTGTTTTTTAAACAACAGCTGAAGTTCTCCCACGAGGGGCAGGACATTGGTATGAAGGGACTCACACTTTGATTTGTTTTTTTGTCACACTGCTGATATAAATTTGCCCTGGGGACATTCAGGTAGCACAGGTGGTATGTATTGTACTAAAGCTTTAGTGAGATTTGCAAATTCTCCCTGCAATTCAGCTTTTGCACACACCTTGATTTTTGATCTAACGGGAGGTGACCAGAATGGCTGGGCTGCCTCTCCTTCTGCTGGTGTTCTGGCTTCTGCCTCCAACTGCTACTAAGAAGATGCAAACTGTTTGTATGTTGAGGAATTATTTCCCGTCACAGGAAAGCTACTATAGGCCGGGTGATCTCAGTATTGGTGGGAATTTGCAGCTGGGAACCTCTGTTCTTTCCAATATCCCAGAGTTTCATACAGATCCATTATTGCTTCCAGTGCCAAGTGGGTAAGTCTCACCTGAATGCAAAAGATGTAGATAATTATTTGGTTTGTTTTAAATTCAGGGATTTGAACACTAGAATATCTGTACTTGTTTTTACTCTGTAGCTCAAATCTTTGTGCTTTTCTCAGTAAAGTGTCCAACTCCTAAAATAAGCTAGAATTCTCTATCTTTCCAATAGTTTTCATCAAAAAAATGATATACAGCAATAAAAATGTAGAAATACAACTCATTAGAAATTGAGCTGGCGTAGGAAAGAAGTTGAGTTATAATATTTGTTGTATCCTGTAATGGCTACCTTGTATCGCTGTAAATAGTTTGTTCCTTGTTAAAGCGCTGTCTGAGCCTGAATCAGGAAGGCGCTCCTGATTGGCTCAGACGCGGCTGCTCTTGCTTTGGCGGGAACCGCAAATGTATAAAAGGAGCGGTTTCTCCCAGGTAGAGCAGACGGTACTAGCTGAAAGTCACTTACCTATTCTGAGCTGAATAAAGGTACCGTTCTCATCTAACCCTGTCTCTGGGTTTACTTCACTGGCGACGACGGATGAAAGAAACCACGCGTGCAACATGAACCACCTCCAAATCAGCCGGGCTCCTGAGTTCTTCGATCCCGAGAAGACTTTCTGGGACGACTACTTAGCCAACTTCGAGATCTTCCTCGAGGCAGCAGGAATACGGGACGCCGACGCCGATCGGAGATGGGCCATCTTCCTGAACTACTGCGGTCCAGAAATCCGCGCCCTCGCCCAGACTCTCACCGACCCGCTGCCAGCAAGATCCGTCGCTTGGGACGTCCTGCAAGCCAAGCTCACGAGCCATTTCAAGCCAACAAAACCAGCCATGGTTTTCCGGCACCAGTTCTCCAGAATGGCTCAGGCGAAGCGGAATCAATCAACCAATTTGCAACGCGACTTCGAACGGTACTTGCGAAATGCAAGTTTGACAACCCGGAAGCTCGCATCACCGATGCCTTAGTCTTCGGCATGAGAAACATCTCGGTCAGGAACAAACTCCTCACCGAAGACGAACCGACCCTACAAACAGTGATTAAGCTAGCACAAACCGCAGAGGTCGCCGACGCCGCTGCTAAAGAGCTGATAGATCACGAAAGGAAAGAAGTCATCGCCAAAATAGACTCCACGTTTTCCCGCGCCGAGGACCCAGACGACCTCAGCCCACCAGCTCGCAACGAGGACAGCTGTTTCCTGCTGCAAGACCAGCCGAGACACCACAGATTTCCTCACCCCGCCGCCCCCTGCGCCGGCTGCCGAGGAAACCATCAGCGCCAACGATGCCCCTTCCGGGACGCCATATGCCGCTGCTGCAACCGACGCGGCCACATTGCCGAAGCCTGCAGATCATCTGCACCGGAGGAAACCTTCTCCACGCCGTGCCATCAACGACCCCAGAATCAAACACCTCAACCGCGAGAAAACCGACCTTTCCGTTTTTCGGGCCGAAAGAACTACTCAGCCGCTAACCGCGACTACTCAAGAGGTAACACTCAATTTTCCGTGAATAACACGGCAATGAAAAATGGGGGCAAAATTGTTATTTCATTACTTCTAAACAACAAGCCATGTTCTATGGAGCTTGACACGGGGTCTAAATACACCATTATGCCGTGGGAAAAGCTTAAATTGTACATGCCTAGCCTATCTAAATCTGAGTTATTGCAAACCTCATTGGTAATTAGAGATTTTCAAGGGGGGATAATCTCTGTTCTGGGCAAAGTGAATGTACCTATCGTGTTTAAGAATGTTAAATGTACCCTGCCTATGATTGTTACAGGGGCTAAGCACTCTCTCCTGGGGTTGGCTTGGATGGAACCTTTGGGAATTGAAATTTCTGGTATTTGTAATGTTAACTGTGATAGCATGCCTAACTTTTTACAAGAATTCCCTGAAGTGTTTAGCCCCACCTTGGGATCGTATAAAGGCCCCCCTATCTCGTTTTCTATTGACCCCAAGGTCCCACCTGTCCGGCTCAAACCTCGCAGGGTACCCCTTCCGCTCCTTCCCAAACTTGACCTGCAGCTGGATAAGCTCATAAGCCAAGGCATTTTAGTTCCTGTGGAGCAGGGACCATGGGAAACACCCATAGTCACACCTCTAAAACCGGATGGCTCCTTAAGAGTTTGCGCTGACTATAAATCCACGCTAAATAAGGCCCTCCAGCATCACCCTTACCCCATTCCGGTGGTACAACAACTCCTGCACTCCCTGGGGGAAGGAAAAAGGTTTGCAAAGATCGATCTCGCACAAGCTTACCAACAGTTACCTGTCGATGAACCGACAGCAAACACGCAAACGATTGTAACCCACAGGGGTGCCTTTAAATGTACCAGATTACAGTTTGGAGTGAGCATAGCCCCAGGGATATTCCAAAGCATAATGGAACGATTGTTATCAGGGATTAAAGGGGCCATTCCCCATTTTGATGACATCTTAATTGCAGGGGAAAACCAAGAACAGTCCTTAGTTTGTAGCTTGCAGTCAGAAGTGGAAAGATTGTCCCAGCCACGTGCTGTTATGCAGCCATGTATCCAGCCTCCACTTCCACAGCGCCCCCCGAGGAGGAAGGCTGTGTGGACAACTGTCGGTTCAGGAAGATTGCGTGCAGTTGAGCAAAAACATAGCAATTTTGGTCTCTCTGTATCGAATTCCTATAGTGTTCTTGCGGATTTAAATAGTAAGGATGTTGGAGATATTAGCAAGGTCCCTCAGGCAGAGAATGAGGGGATGTTCAAAGGGGAAGTTGTCGTAAATGTCACCAAACCATCAAGTACAGTTAGTAGAAATAAAAAGAGGACACATTTTCTTGTGGGTGATTCGACCGTTAGAGGTGTTGATTTGGGACAGAGCAAGGACGTGGTTAAGGTGCTGAGGTGTCTCCCAGGGGCCACTGCCAGCAGGGACAGGAGGCGGATTACAAACATTGTTAAGACTGTGAGTAAAGGTAATAACGTTGATGTGGTGGTGCATCTTGGCACAAATGATTTGTCCCAGACAAATGTTAATGTAGTAAAAAGAGATTTTCAATGTCTAAGTGTGGAGCTGGGTAAAATAACTGATTCAGTGACTTTCTCAGAGGTGTTACCGGTTTGTGGCCAAGAGGATAAAACAACGTGTATCAGAGAGTTTAATGTGTGGTTAAGGCAGTGGTGTAAAGCTGAAGGTTTTGGCTATGTAAGTCATGATGTCAGTAGGTGGTCTAATAGGGAGTTGTTTAAGAGGGATGGTTTGCATCCATCATACAGAGGTACCCAGGTGCTCGGTGAGGAATTCAGAACTTTTTTGGACAGGCATTTAAATTAGGTAAAGGGGACAGAGATGTAACTGATGTGGGTGATTTCTGTCCCCGACCAATGAGGATAAAGCAGTTTTTGGAAGCTTATGAAAAGGGAGCTGCAAATAATATAGATGTAGTTGTTGATGATAAGGGGCAAACTAATAACGAAAATAATGTTCTTCGGGTAATGTGCACAAATGCTCGAAGCTTGAGCAACAAGCTCTGTGAATTAATGGCCATAATATCTAGAGATAATTTGGACCTGGTTGCCATAACTGAGACATGGTTTAAGGATTCTAATGAATGGGAAATATCCATACCAGGATATACACTGTATAGGAAGGATAGAATAGAGAGAAGGGGAGGTGGAGTAGCCATTTATATTAAAGAAAGTCTAAAAACAACACTAATTCAAAATACGTGTCAAGATCTAGAGACTCTCTGGATTTGCATGCAAAATAAAGAAGGTTCTGTCATTAGAATTGGGGTGATCTATAGGCCTCCAGGGCAATCCGAGGAATATGACAACAAGATGGTGGATGAAATTACCCAAATGGCAGTAAAGGGAGATATTGTGGTTATGGGTGATTTCAACCTGCCTGATGTTGACTGGAATATCCCCAGTGCCCTTACATGCAAAAGTAAGAATATAGTAGAGGCCTTTACAGGAGCAGCTTTGGCACAGCTGGTTAAGACACCAACTAGAGGGGAGAATATTCTAGATTTAGTTTTTACGAATGGGAATTGGGTTTCAGATGTCAAGGTGGGAGAAAATTTAGGTTGCAGTGACCATCTATGTTTGTGGTTTGATGTAAAAACTCATTGTGAGCAATCCTATAATGCAACCAAAGTATTGGATTTCAGAAAAACAAATTTTAATGCAATGGGAGAATATTTAGATAATGAATTAAAGGGGAGGGATAAAATGGCAGGAGCGAGCATCCAGTGGACTGTATTAAAAAAGGCCATCTTAAAAGCCACTGGACTGTATGTAAGACAAATAACTAAAGGTAAAAGGAAGAAGAAACCGCTATGGTTTAGCAATGATGTAAGGGCTTTAGTCAATGAAAAAAAGGCTGCCTATAGGAGGTATAAAGAGTCTGGAAGTATAGCTGATAGGGAGGTATATAAAATGAGACAGAAGGAGGCGAAACAGATAATATATGCTGCTAAAGCCTCAAAAGAGGAAGAAATTGCCAAATCTGTAAAGAAGGGGGATAAAACCTTCTTCAGATATATTAATGATAAGAAGAAGAAAAACTGCGGCATCACGAAGCTTAGTACCGGGAATAATACATGCATTAATGGGAATAAGGAGATCGCTGACCATTTCAATAGCTACTTCTGTTCAGTTTTCTCAAAAGACACCTTACAAAATAATACTATAGAGGGATATAGCATTGCTTCCAGCTGTACGGATTCAGCTCCAGTGATCTTAGAAGCCGATCTTAGAAGAACTTGAACGATTAAAGATAAATAAGGCAATGGGTCCAGATGGCATCCACCCCAGAGTTCAGAACTCAGATCTGTCATTGCTACCCCCCCTGACTGATTTGTTTAACCAATCCTTGTTAACAGGAGAAGTTCCTGAGGATTGGAGAATGGCCAGTGTTGTGCCTATTCACAAGAAGGGCAGTAGAGAAGAAGCTGGTAACTACAGGCCAGTTAGCTTGACATCAGTTGTAGTTAAAATGATGGAGACTCTACTCAAAAAGAGGATAAATAAGCACCTAAAAAACAATAACTTATTAGACCCAAATCAGCATGGCTTTACTGAAGGCAAATCATGTCAGACTAATCTCATTGATTTCTTTGACTATGTCACAAAGGTGTTGGATGAAGGTGGTGCCGTGGATATTGCCTACCTGGACTTCAGCAAAGCCTTTGATACGGTTCCACATAAAGAGCTGATAGATAAATTAGTGAAGATTGGACTTAATCCCTGGATAGTTCAATGGATTTGCAGCTGGCTGAAGCGTAGACATCAGAGAGTTATTGTTAATGGCGAGTATTCTGAGCAGAGTCAGGTTACAAGCAGTGTGCCACAAGGATCTGTTCTGGGTCCTATTCTTTTTAATATATTTGTGAGTGACATAGGGGAAGGTTTGTTAGGGAAGGTTTGCCTATTTGCCGATGACTCTAAAGTGTGCAATAGGGTTGATATTCCTGGAGGCGTCTGTAATATGGTAAATGATTTAGCTTTGCTAGATAAATGGTCTAAGCAATGGAAACTGCAGTTTAATGTTTCCAAATGTAAAATAATGCACTTGGGGAAAAGGAATCCTCAATCTGAGTATTGTATTGGCAGTTCAGTGTTGGCAAATACTTCAAAAGAAAAGGATTTAGGGGTAGTGATTTCTGACAGTCTCAAAATGGGTGAACAGTGCAGTCAGGCGGTAGGGAAAGCAAGTAGGATGCTTGGCTGCATAGCTAGAGGTATAACAAGCAGGAAGAGGGAGATTATGATCCCACTATATAGAATGCTGGTGAGACCACATTTGGAATACTGTGTTCAGTTCTGGAGACCTCACCTACAAAAAGATATTGACAAAATTGAACGGGTCCAAAGACGGGCTACGAGAATGGTGGAAGGTCTTAAGCATAAAACGTATCAGGAAAGACTTAATGAACTCAATCTGTATAGTCTGGAGGACAGAAGGAAAAGGGGGGACATGATCGAAACATTTAAATATATTAAAGGGTTAAATAAGGTCCAGGAGGGAAGTGTTTTTAATAGGAAAGTGAACACAAGAACAAGGGGACACAATCTGAAGTTAGTTGGGGGAAAGATCAAAAGCAACATGAGAAAATATTATTTTACTGAAAGAGTGGTAGATCCTTGGAACAAACTTCCAGCAGACGTGGTAGATAAATCCACAGTAACTGAATTTAAACATGCCTGGGATAAACATATATCCATCCTAAGATAAAATACAGAAAATAGTATAAGGGCAGACTTGATGGACCATGAGGTCTTTTTCTGCCGTCAGACTTCTATGTTTCTATGTTTCTATGTTTCTAAGAACAACAAAAGGATAAGGGAAGTACTTCAGAGACTTCAGGACAAAGGGTTGAGAATTAAGCCTGATAAATGCGTCTGGGGAACCAACAGTGTAGAATTCCTAGGTTATAAAATAGATAAGGAAGGTATCCACCCCACGACTGAGAAACTGAGAGCCATTAGAGAAGCCCCAGAGCCACAAAATAAGACTGAATTGCAAGCTTTTTTAGGCCTTCTTAATTTTTACTCCGTTTTTTTAAAACAGAAGGCAACAGCAGCAGAGCCTCTACACCGCTTGCTCCAGAAAGAAACCCCTTGGACATGGGGGAGAACTGAACGCGAAGCCTTTGTACAAATAAAACAGTTATTAACTTCTAAAAGTGTGGTAGTCCAGTATAGTACTTCACTACCTATCAGGCTTATGTGCGACGATTCCCCGTACGGCGTGGGAGGAGTTTTGGCTCACGTTTTGCCTAACAAAACAGAGGCCCCAATTGCTTTCTTTTCCAGAACGATGACCAATACCGAAAGAAATTATAGCCAACTAGATAAGGAGGCTCTAGCTTTAGTGGCAGGGGTGAAGAAGTTTCATAATTACTTTTTTGGAAGAAGTTTTGAATTGGTTACCGACCACAAGCCCTTATTGGGTCTTTTAGCCCCCAACAAGCCTACTCCTCCATTTATGTACCCAAGACTAATCAGATGGGCCCTTTTCCTCTCAGGATATCAGTACGAACTCATCCATAAAGGGGGTAAAACCATCAACCATGCAGATGGTCTCAGTAGGTGCCCCATGGCAGAGTTAGTGGAGGACCCTGCCCCATCTGCTGATGTCTTAATGATAGGGCTCGAAGACAACCCACTAACTACTGCAAAAGACGTGGCTGCAAACACGCAGCAAGATCCAATCCTAAAACAGGTGGTAAACTGTGTACTTAAGGGATGGCAAAATGACTCTGTGAAACCTGAATTGTGTGACTTCAAAACCAAAAGACTAGAATTGTCATATGTAAAAGGTTGTCTGTTGTGGGGGGATAGAGTGGTCATTCCTAAGAGCCTAAGGGTAAAAGTACTCGAAATGTTACATGTGGGCCATCCTGGGATTGTCAGGATGAAGGGCCTAGCCAGGAGGCACTTATGGTGGCCAGGTTTGGATGCTGATATTGAAAACTGGGTAGCCAAATGTGACCCATGCCAAGAATCACGGCCTAACCCCCCAAAACAACTCCAGCAGAGTGGGAGTAGCCTGCTAGGCCATGGTCCAGGGTCCATATTGATTTTGCAGGGCCAGTGGGGTCACAATACTTCTTAATAGTAGTGGATGCATTTTCCAAATGGGTGGAAATCATAGCAATGAACAACATAACCACAAGTGCCACCATCAAGGTGCTGCGCAGGCTGTTTGCTACCCATGGTTGCCCTGATATCCTAGTGTCTGACAATGGGCCACAATTAACGGCCAGGCAGTTTGAATTGTTCTTAGATAGTCTTGGAGTCAGACACGCACTCATCTCGCCTTACTCGCCCTGGGCTAATGGTTTGGCAGAACGCTACGTTCGCGTGGCAAAGGAAGCATTGCGCAGATCAGGCCCAGGAGATGTGCAACAAAATTTGGACCAGTTTTTGTTAACCCAGCACATTACCCCAAACACTCATACGCACATAAGCCCTGCTGAGTTACTAATGGGAAGGAAACTAAGGTCCCCACTAGATAGGTTACACCCAAGGTTTTGTACAAATAACCAAATGTATGTACACCCTGAAAGACAAATGTATTTGGGTCAAAATGTGTTTGTAAAAAATTTTGATGGAGGTGTAAACTGGATGAAGGGAATTATTGTTAAACAAAGTGCTCCAAAAACATACATTGTAAAACTGGAGGATGGTCGAATGTGGAAGCGGCACATTGACCATGTAAGGAAACGCATGGAAAACTGCCTGGAGCAAACCGTTGACACAGACTCTCCCATTTCAACAGACGTTAACACGCAACCCGATGCTATAGACATTCAAATGAACTTATCGGGTCAGAGAGACTCCTCCAGCGACGCCGAACCATCTTCCTCATCTGAAGCCAGCGTTGTGTCTGCCAGGCCGAATCAGCAGGCCGGAGCCCAAAACAGGCCCCAGCCGCGCCGGGGGGAGCAACAGCGAGCCGACCTCCACCGTCAGTGGCGAGGACACAACTGAACTGCGCAGGTCGGAGCGAGCTTCGCGGAGACTCAGCAGATTGGGAGGACTTCGTCACATGGCTTTCATGATGGATGTATCCAAACTAAGGAGGGAGGGGTGTTGTATCCTGTAATGGCTACCTTGTATCGCTGTAAATAGTTTGTTTTTTGTTAAAGCGCTGTCTGAGCCTGAATCAGGAAGTCGCTCCTGATTGGCTCAGACACGGCTGCTCTTGCTTTGGCGGGGAACCGCAAATGTATAAAAGGAGCGGTTTCTCCCAGGTAGAGCAGACGGTACTAGCTGAAAGTCACTTACCTATTCTGAGCTGAATAAAGGTACCATTCTCACCTAACCCTGTCTCTGGGTTTACTTCAATATTAATTTGGACAGAAGGTCGTGATGGGAAGCCCAAAGAGAAGAAACTCAATCCTTTTCCAGTCCAGGAGTTGTGTAAATCCCCCTCAATTTTGAAATCAGCAGGGCTTATAAATAATGGTCTATAACCAATACATGTTGTAACCTCCCCTGAAAACAAAGAAACTTGGGACTTCCAACTGCAAAAACACACAGAAAAGGCAACACAAAGTCCAGCAGCAGGACCTTTCCTCAAAATTTCCCCAATGTTTTTTCTCACTATAGACTCATACCAAAGAGCTACCAGCAGCTACTGGCCTTGGTATTTGCAGTCAGAGAGGCCAATAGGGATCTGGTTCTGTTACCCAATATCACACTTGGCTTCCACATGTGTGACAATCACCAGACTGAGAGACGTATTTTCACAATCAGCCTCTCCCTGCTCTCCACCCGAGGCCAAATGGTTCCAGGTTACAAGTGTGACAGGCAGGACCCTCTGCTCTCTGTCATTGGAGGCCTCAGCCCCAAATCCTCAAGGCAGATGGCCTCCACCTTCAGCATCTTCAAGGTCCCACAGGTAAGGGGGGTCCATTGGATACAGCAGGAATGAGACCAACAACAGAATCACACACAAAACCCTAAAGAGCTTAGGGGGCATATGACTTTGAGACTCCACATGACACTTGAATTCATTTTTCAGTTTGGTGTCAGGATACATCTTTAGATGAAAGAGATTTATTTATTTATTTATTTATTTATTTATTTATTTATTTATTTATTAGATTTGTATGCCGCCCCTCTCCGCCCCTTTCCTTCCTTCCTTCCTTCCTTCCTTCCTTCCTTCCTTCCTTCCTTCCTTCCTAACTAACTAACTAACTAACTAACTAACTAACTAACTAACTAACTAACTAACTATCTAACTAAGTAACTAACACTTCATATAATTTGAGCCACCCATTCAATGCAGTTCATTCTCTGTATCAGGTGGATAATTTGTTTCCTTAGTTTCTGACTTGTCATAACCAAGCACACTATGTAATTTCTGGCTCTTCCAAAGCAGGAAAGAAACTGAAGCTTTCCATTCATAGTGAGTCCAACTGACTAGTAGGGGCAGGGAAGCACAAAAATGGTGACCCCAAAAGTCACCATAATACCTTTGCTTTGTCTTTGAAAGAAGAATTTCAATTTCTCCAGCTTGGTGTTGGCACCGAGTTCACTCGGGGAGACAGAAGAGTCCATCCTTCCTTCTTCCGGATTAATCCCAAGGAATTTCCCCAGTATGTGGGTTTAGTCCAGCTGCTCCTGTATTTCCAGTGGAACTGGGTTGGGCTGGGTGGCCCCCCAAAATGACAATGGAGACTGTTTTCATCTCATCTCTGGTGCCAATGTTGAAGGAGAAGGAGATCTGCTTGGCCTTCACTGAAATGTTGAAATCAGATAATTATCTTAGTACAATGAGTAAATTTGTTCTTTTTCTAAGCAACTGTTGTAAAGCTGATGTGATTCTCCTCTTTGGAGACCCTCATACTAATGCACCTATACAGTCAGCTCTGCATTTCATAAAGTTCACAAAGTCATTACTTCAGAAAATTTGGATCCTAACCTCCCAATGGAAACAACGTGGTGACAGCTAAAAACCCATTTCAAATTTTAAAGCCCTTCCATGGGGCTTTGCAGTTAAGGGACCACACAGGGGATATTTTACAATTTAGGCACTTTCTCATGTCTTTGGACCCCTGGAACCCTGAAGGGGATGTCTTTCTTCCAGAATGGTGGGAAAAGATCTTTGACTGCACGATCTACAAACCAGGAAAGATCTCTCTAAAGAAGGAAAAACCACGTACGGGAAAGGAGAATTTGCAGAACCTGCCAACTTACATATTTGAAAGGAGCATGACAGGTGAAAGTTACAACATCTACAATGCCATTTATGCTGTGGCCCATGCATTGCATTCAATGTATCAATCAAGAGCCCAATCAGCCATAATGAGTCTTGGAAAGAGGATCTCAGATGTCCAATCATGGCAGGTAATCTCTAGGACTTCATATTCATTTACAAATCCTTTGAAAGGAAGTTTCCTAACTTTATTTCTTGAGTTATTAATTAAATGAGTTATTAATTAAATTAAATTAGTTAAATTAATTAAACAATGGAAGTTTTAAAGAAGAGATTGGATAACCATTTCTCTGAAAAGTGTCCTAGAAAACCTCCAAGGTCCCTTCGAACTTTGTTATCATAATTCTATTCTAGTCTAGTCTAGTCTAGTCTATTCTATTCTAGTCCAGTCTATGTCTATGTCTATGTCTAGTCTATATAATATCTGAATTCTATCATATCAGAACAGAGAAAGGAAGGATTTTTTTTTAAAAAAAACCCCACATTCATGTGAATTAAGAATAATACTTGGTTGAGACTTCCGGGGTGGGGTGAGGCTGAAGCGACGTTGCAAGCTAGCAGCTCCTGGCTTGTACTTGAGATTTCTCATTTAAAAACCACATAGTGGTGACAATTCTTCCCGGTGAGAGGAATTCCAGCAAGGGGAAGCACTCTGCTGCAGCTGGGGAGCAACCCCTTCCCCTGCGGGTGGCAGAACCCCCATGTTTGAATGGGGAAAAAAGTCGGGGGTTTTCTCCGGCCCGAAGGCTTGGCTCACTGAGCTGTCAGCAAGGAAGCCAAAGAAAAGCGTCGGTAGCAGCGGTTCGTATAATATCACTACTGTCATCTATTTACCTGAGAGAATCAAATGGTGAAAAAACGCTGGTTTGTTTGAACTATATAGTCTCCTGTGATAGACAAATGGTGATTGAAGAGGAGCGGAGCTTTTTGATTGAGAGGGGGAAAGGAAGTTGTTGATGGTGGGGCGGAAGTGGACAGAGTTGGATTGAAAGTTGAGTAAATAAGGACCCTGTGGGGAGAGAGAGCGGCGACCAGAAGGAAGACAAGCAAATATTTTGTTCGGTGGAGCCAGGAGACTGTTGGTCGGTGGAATTGAGTGGAGGCTGACGGCGGGGCCCACTGAACAGACTACGGAACACCATAGAGAAGCTTTTGGAGCAGAGACGACCGCCATTTTCTTTTTTCTTTGCTCCTCTCCCTTTGAAACCTGCAATAACCTGGTGTGGTCGTGGTCGCGGTGAGAGAGGGGTCAGCTGAGAGTCGGAAGGAAAATGGAGGTTTAAAGGCTTGGTGGCTTTGGAAGTGTTTGTGGGAGTTTGTAATTTAGTGTTTTGGAAGAAAGAAGAAATGTGATCGAAGGAGAGAAGATGCCATTCCTTTTGTCTGCAGGGAGAATCTAGAAGCCGAAACTAATATCTACGGTAATCCAGGATATTTCCAGTGTTGATTAGGGGACATTGACTGAACTGCTAAATACTACTTAAAACAACTGCCCAAGAATCTCGAATTTATTACATACGTGGATTAATAACAAAACATTTAATTTTTTGGTCAATTTCTTACTTACTATTTACATGTGGGTTTGAAACTTAAAATTTGACTTTTGTAATTTAATTAACTTAATTAATTAAAATTTCTTAATATCTTTACTTCTATCTTTCCTATTTTATCTGACTATTTTATCTGACTCCCCTTTCTCCCTTCCCTTCTTTTTCCTTCCAATTGAGACTTAGAAATTTACCCCAAATTCTACCTTCATCTCTTTTCTTTCTACCTATCCTTTCCTTCTTGAGATTAAAAGTGATTAATTGTTAGATTAAATTTTTAAATTGATTGATAACTAAAATCTAATTGATAACTGATATTAATTAATATTAACTATAGTGAATATAAAGTGCTTATAGAGTGATTTTAGTATTGTATTAAAGACTAAAGACATTAGATTTTAGATAAAATTTAATTTAGATTTATATTAATTAAGCTATTTACTATTGTTGGCAGTCATTAAGTATTAATTATTTATCTATTTACTACTACTATATTATTATTAACGATTAATTATTCATCTCAATTGTCTATTTATATCCTATTTATATCCTATTTATATATTTATTGATATTTACTAATATTTATTAATGATCTATTGATATTTAGTGATTAGTTAAGAAATATACATACAGACAGATAATTAGAAATTTTATAGTTGACCTTTTTTCATCGGTTGACATTTGAGAACCTAGATCAGTTAGAACGGTGCTAATTACCCCAATCTGACAAGCGGGATTAATTGAACTTTTGATTTAAATTACAACTTCTTCCCGTTAATTAATTGAAACCGCGGAATATATCTCATTTCGGAGGACATTTCAGGAACTTCTAAGTAGAAAAGATATTATGTCAACCAACTTCTCAAAATATCAGAAAAAAACTACACCAGGAACCCCGACCATTCAAAATACAAAATCAAATACAGAAATGGCAACAATGGATAAAACATCTCTGCAATCAATACAAGTTTCTCTAAACTTAATCCAAAAGTTCATGGTACGGAGCCAGGAGTCAGCCACAGCAACTCAAGAAACTATAAGACAGAACCAAGAGGAAACAAATAAAATTTTGAAAAAATGTCTGACAAAATCGAAGGTTTAGAAAACCGAATGGAGAATATACAAGAGATCATAATTAACCATGAACAAAGGATTCAAACATTAGAAACAGACACAAGAAGAATAGACGAGAGAAGAGGTGAAGCGGAGGGGAAGACTAATAGCGGCCAACAAAGATCTCGAGGCCTCGATTGCAACATTGGAAATGGAAAAATCGGCATATTTCCTCCGCTTCCAAAAACATCTCTGAAAATGCAGATGAAGACTTATTCAACAAATTAGCACAATTAATTAGTGAAAATACACAAATTGACCTCGAAGAGGTGAAAAATCACATCGATTAAATATATAGAATTCAGACAAATTATGCCAAAAACCACATACTACTGAGAGAAACATAGAAACATAGAAACATAGAAGATTGACGGCAGAAAAAGACCTCATGGTCCATCTAGTCTGCCCTTATACTATTTCCTGTATTTTATCTTATAATGAATATATGTTTATCCCAGGCATGAGAGAAGTTCAAGTAAGATTCACCAAAAAATCTATAAGAGATGAGATATATAAAACAACAAGAAATGAAAAAAATATCTATCAAGAAAAAGAAATAACAGTCCTTTAAAGATTAAAGATAAATAAGGCAATGGGTCCAGATGGCATCCACCCCAGAGTTCTTAAAGAACTCAGATCTGTCATTGCTACCCCCCTGACTGATTTGTTTAACCAATCCTTGTTAACAGGAGAAGTTCCTGAGGATTGGAGAATGGCCAGTGTTGTGCCTATCCACAAGAAGGGCAGTAGAGAAGAAGCTGGCAACTACAGGCCAGTTAGCTTGACATCAGTTGTAGTTAAAATGATGGAGACTCTACTCAAAAAGAGCACCTAAAAAACAATAACTTATTGGACCCAAATCAGCATGGCTTTACTGAAGGCAAATCATGTCAGACTAATCTCATTGATTTCTTTGACTATGTCACAAAGGTGTTGGATGAAGGTGGTGCCGTGGATATTGCCTACCTGGACTTCAGCAAAGCCTTTCATACGGTTCCACATAAAGAGCTGATAGATAAATTAGTGAAGATTGGACTTAATCCCTGGATAGTTCAATGGATTTGCAGCTGGCTGAAGCGTAGACATCAGAGAGTTATTGTTAAAGGCGAGTATTCTGAGCAGAGTCAGGTTACAAGCGGTGTGCCACAAGGGTCTGTTCTGGGTCCTATTCTTTTTAATATGTTTCGTGAGTGACATAGGGGAAGGTTTGGTAGGGAAGGTTTGCCTATTTGCCGATGACTCTAAAGTGTGCAATAGGGTTAATATTCCTGGAGGCGTCTGTAATATGGTAAATGATTTAGCTTTACTAGATAAATGGTCAAAGCAATGGAAACTGCAGTTTAATGTTTCCAAATGTAAAATAATGCACTTGGGGAAAAGGAATCCTCAATCTGAGTATTGTATCGGCAGTTCTGTGTTAGCAAATACTTCAGAAGAAAAGGATTTAGGGGTAGTGATTTCTGACAGTCTCAAAATGGGTGAACAGTGCAGTCAAGTGGTAGGGAAAGCAAGTAGGATGCTTGGCTGCATAGCTAGAGGTATAACAAGCAGGAAGAGGGAGATTATGATCCCGCTATATAGAATGCTGGTGAGACCACATTTGGAATACTGTGTTCAGTTCTGGAGACCTCACCTACAAAAAGATATTGACAAAATTGAACGGGTCCAAAGACGGGCTACAAGAATGGTGGAAGGTCTTAAGCATAAAACGTGTCAGGAAAGACCTTAATGAACTCAATCTGTAGAGTCTGGAGGACAGAAGGAAAAGGGGGGACATGATTGAAACATTTAAATATATTAAAGGGTTAAATAAGGTCCAGGAGGGAAGTGTTTTTAATAGGAAAGTGAACACAAGAACAAGGGGACACAATCTGAAGTTAGTTGGGGGAAAGATCAAAAGCAACATGAGAAAATATTATTTTACTGAAAGAGTAGTAGATCCTTGGAACAAACTTCCAGAAGACGTGGTAGATAAATCCACAGTAACTGAATTTAAACATGCCTGGGATAAACATATATCCATCCTAAGATAAAATACAGAAAATAGTATAAGGGCAGACTAGATGGACCATGAGGTCTTTTTCTGCCGTCAGACTTCTATGTTTCTATGTTTCTATGTTTCTTAAACAGATACCCAAAAGAATAAGGGAGAAAAGGAGAG